>NC_051052.1:3625470-3805470 GCF_904848185.1 Acanthopagrus latus | reverse complement strand
TTTCTTGAATTCTGTTGCTTCCAATACAATTCTTGTTGCGTTATCTTAGATACCAGTACAGCAAATTGCCTAATCACATTACAGTAATGTCTAGAAAATGCCTGAAACAAGAGAAACTGGAAATGACTCTGACAAGTGTGTGTTTTATTTGAAATGAATCATCTTTGAAAGCTGATTGCATATACCAAAAATAAAGATACAGACTTTCATTTAGGCTGTCATAAAGATATACACACTTACATACATCATGATCACTATTTTAGTGGATTTTTTTACTCAGCACGATGGGGCATTGCGCCGCTAGTCCAGACCGTGTGAACATACCAGAGGTCGGGGGGTCTCCGAGGCTTGCAGACCGCCTGTGGTTTGAATTAGAGCGGATTACAACTCTCGTCAACAAAAGACACATCTCAGCTTCCCCCACCTGCTTTTTTTGTGCTGTCTGCTCCTCAGACCAAGTGACACCGCCAGCTCCTTTGTTGCTGCCAGCCCACTCTGAGGGTATACACAGGCATGAGTCACATGCCTATGTATTAAACAGAATACATATTATTATTATCATTAATTACCTGTAGTTTCATTTGTCAGTTCTGATGGAAATACCAAATTGAACATGCCCATCGCATGTTGTCTGATGGCAAGCCAAAGTGATTAGTACAAACTGACCAGACCACAACATCATATATAACTGCAATCCTGCCACATGGTCCATTTGGTAGCTGTTTTGAAGCTTTCAATCACATCATATGATCTTCATCAACCAATGGTGGTCATGTAATGCGACTGAACTGCTCCTTACTGGACCTTGTGACAAGGAGATTGTTTGGCTGACTACTGTTTCCTGTTTCCTCTTTCGTTTATGATATCAAATCAAGGAAAGGCAGTCGGGTTTGAGGGATGGAGGAAGTAAAAGCGTCGGTAAAAGAGGTCCAGTTAACTGGAAGCTGAGCTCGTATTACTCATCAGATGATTCATCCACGCTGTTTGCGCTCAATGACTGGACATTTAGTGATACACTGAGATCACCCAGAGAGGTGCTTTTAGAGGACAGGCAACAGCAGCTGTGCTTTCTTTGTGTCAGAAAAGACCCACTGTTGTGTTACCGAGCCCAACAATCGATAGTTAAATAAGGACCACAGTATGATCTATTAATCAACTTTAAGACCAGAAAAGACGGGGCTTGATTGAAGTGAAACAAGTGATTTCGGAGGCGTTGTGATGCTCAGAAAATTTATTCACAGTTTTACAGATGCAGTATTCTCCTAAACAATAAAAGTAGATCTGGATTTGATTTAAAATGTGGGGGGAAAAAACAAACAAACAGAACAACAGGAAATAACTGCCGACATATAGCATGTCTAATGTAATCTGAACATCTGTAAGTCATTTACATACTCAACATGCAGTTAAGCTTGTGCAACCGCCTCAGCTACAGTGAAGATATTGGTTTGAAAATGATGTAAATAACCCTTTCAAATCAATTGGGGATTTGGGGGCTCTCAAACAGGTATGTGAGGTCTGTGAATGGTCTGAAATATCTGGACATTGTTTCTTGGAAGAGATATTACAATTGAGTTGCACCAGTGTCGTTTTCAAAGCTAAAAGCACCATAACATTCTATTCGAGTGTATTGGGGCAAAAAGCTTAGTATTGGTATTATGCATTTCTTATACTGTATATGTATTTATGTTTAAATCGACACAAACAGACAAACCGAAACAGGGTGTACTGTCTCTTTAAGGGCTGTCACTGCTGGCTCCGTGCTGGCCTCCTGCTGCTTGTTATTTTCTGCAACAAGATGGCTGTCGTTCCTGAGAGCAGAGTCCTCACTTTCAGCGTTTTTAAATGGAGCTCTTACTCCTCTACATATTTACCCGAGTAAGTAATGCACACGTTAGTTGGCCCGGCATATGCACTAGGTTTTGTGTTCACATGTGGTCTTCTGCCGCCTCAGTTCACCACTGTTACTTACAGCCGGCCCGACTGGCCTAACGTTAGCTCGTTTGCGATCCGAACCAGTTAGCTTTGTCAGGGGCGGTGGGGGCGTTTGGTTTCTTTACCCAAGTGCCGATAGTGATGTTGCTGGCCATCCATTAAAGCATTTGTGGAGAACATTTGTGCGTGACCGATTGCATGTTTAGTCAAACAACACATGGATCTTACTTTAAATGTTGTAGTTATTCATAGTGCTTATTGACATCATTAAAGCGAAAGTCGTGTGTCTGCTATACACGGATCATCCGTTAAAGGTGCTTTCTGTACGTCAACATAAAATTTTTTCTCTTCAGATGAGCTTGTTTTGATTCAGCAGCCTTCAAACATACTTGCTGATACCATGTCAGAAAATCCGTAGCAACTTAAGATTAATATGTTGTCAAAACAGTCATTTCTTTTAGACGTTGATTCAGCATTGTGAAGCCCGGTGTGCTTGTACGTGGAAAACGAACGTCCCCATGTACTCTGGGCTAAAGTAGGAGACGAGTGTTAGCTGCTGTTATCTAACCAAATAGCTTTGCTTTAGCAACAACAGCTAATCGTCTTGTTTACCGGCTACTGGAAACTAGTGTTATAAAACGAAACGTCACACTTTATGGTTGCAGTAAACAAACAGACCCACCTAAATTTTACATTTTGTATGTGCTGTCAAGCATAGTTTTTGAGCATTCGCCTGTTGCTGGTTCAGCACTAAAGGTGCAGTTTAGCCGTAACTTAGCTCCTTAATGTTAGCCTGCATACATCAGTATGTTAACTTATATTAATGTTAGTTACAAATAAATTAATTCATAACACCTTCTGACATAGTCTAGTTTATTATTATTATTATCATTATTATTATAATTCCTTTACCTTTCCATGTAATTTATACAGGAATTGTCAAACATACCCATATTTATCCGGCCTGTAGTGAATGGTAACTCCTGTGTCACAACATTGATGCCATGTTGTCTGCTGTGCCTCAGGTTCACTCCTGCAGTGATGTCCCACGGGGACAAATGAACTACTTTTCTCTCCGTGTGTTTTTCAGGAACATCTTGGTGGACAAACCTAATGATCAGTCTTCCAGGTGGTCTTCTGAGAGCAACTACCCCCCACAGGTAGGTCTGCTGCTATTAACAAAAACTGCAGACTTCAGTCGACATGAAAATTTAGAGTGGGCATTAAGTACAAAGTGGGAGGTTCAGGGAGGCATGTGTTGGTTCATTTGTTTATAAAATACTATCATGATTTTATTCACAATCTTTTACAGGAAGATGTGGGAACAGGTTTCCCCACATCTTCCTGGTGTCTTTACAAGCTTCATCTGGCTGTGGCCGATAAGAATAGAAAGAAAGTCACCACCAGTGTAAAGCAATCATTATCAGAACCCATGCTGCAGATTAAAGATGTGCTGGTACAGTTTATTTTTTTTCTGATAATCTTTTATTTTTTTGTGCACAGCTGATATCCAATCCCAATTCAATTCCACCCCTTTACCAGTAGCACTATGTAGATGTTATGTTATGGATGTGTTTTGAAATTACACAAGTCACTTGCCCTTAATGGATACTGGCTACCTGTGCAGTGTCATAACATAAGGTTATGGTGCATACAGGCACACAGTACGCTGCTCGGAAGTAGCAGGGTCTGTTTCTTTTGAATTAATATTATAGCATTGGATTGGTGTGACACTTTGTGTGTACTCGCTAATACTGCTTTTAGCATTTTAGGCAATATCGGAAGCATCTCCAATACTTCTTTTGGTATTGGAACACGAGGTGCATGAATTTTTAATGGTGGCTGGTTCTATTTATGATTAATATAATAAACATGTCAGTTTATAGTAGTAAGCAGTTTGTTTACACAAAGACAACTGCGAGATTAAAACATTTATTCATTGTGGGGAAAAGAAGATTTTCTGTTGTTTTTTTTTCTTTTTTAACAAGCAAGGGTGTAGGACTGATTATTATATTCCCTAGATGGCAGTGAGGCTTCTCTGCTCTCTGCTTCAAATGTTCACCCAGCAGTATGCAGGTCTGAAGTGTCTGGAGTCTTACTACAATGAAAAAGTAGTTTCCTATTGTGTCTGTTGAACCCATGGACTGAGTACAGCTATGCTGTGCCAGGCAGAGTTTGAGGTTAAATCTGAAAGTTTGTGTTGTATGGTGAGAGGAAATGAAGCATTTCAAAACAATGGTTAATCCCTCAGCTGTCAGCTTGAACATGCCGGTCTCAAGATGTTTCTGTCTAGTAAAGCAGCTGGGTTGTAAAAGCATACCTGAAAGCAATCAAAATAAGAAAAAGCTAATTAGTGATTGTTTGGGCAGCATTTTTGCTATAATGTATTTTATTGTAAATTCAGTCACATCTCCACTATTGAGCCAGCTAATTGCAGTATTATTATTTTTGCCTTTCTATTGGTATTCATTTGTCAGTACCAGTTTTTAAAAAAACAATGTTAGTATGAGAGATTGATAAATTGATCTGCAGAAAATTACTCACTGAGTCAGTGTTCAAGCAGAAATGCCAAACATTCCCAAGCTCCAGCTACAAAATTGAAAGATTGTCTGAAAAGTTTGAAGAAAGTAATTTGGGTATACAAACATTTCTATGTACATTTTTTGCTGTTTCTGAACATTTCATGGAACAAATGATTGATCAGTAATTGTTGTAATAATAATAATAATAATAATAATAATAATAATAATAATAATAATAGAAATTAAGAAATCAAAAGTGTGAATTAATTGATAAGATATGTAGTCCTAATGGTATCAATCTCGAGTCATTAACATGTTAAATATGTAGACATGTAAAACAGGGTGTCCGCGGGGTTGTAAAAGGTATTAAAATGTAGTCAATTAAATTAGCAAAAATTAAGGCCATTAAAAAGTATTAAAAAGTAATAAACGTCTGAGGGGGTATTCAATTTTCAAACCACTTTCCAACTATTAGTTTTTTTTTCCATTTGTGGTAAGTGCAGGCCTACCTCCTAAGCATTGGGTGAATTTATTTATACAAATTATATGTGCGAGTAGTGAGAGGTATCGATGATGTGACGTCAGACAGTATGTGATGTGGTACAACTCTTTGCGCCTCCAGGGCTCCAGACTGCAACCAAGTGGTGGCATTTTGCGACCGGTAGTGGAAGGGAACCAAAGCGAATAAAAAAAATCTGTAATCTGGACTGACAGTTCTCAGGCCAGTGTGTGGTAGATGGGCAGGGAATGGCACTGTAAGTGGCTACTGTGTGGAGGGAGAGGGTCTGAAAAAATTTGCCGAGCGCAGAAGGAGAAGGTTTCACTTTCAGGGAACAATGGCAAAACGAGCTCCGTGATTCCACCAGATACGTGTCCGCTGCATGGCAGAGCTGAGCTGGTTTTTCACCCGGCCTAGATGATATCTTAACTTCCACCAGGTCTGCTGCGCTGCATATCTGCTGGACTTCTGTTTCAGTGGATACCGGAGCAGGACACAGCAATTCAGCAGAATTTAGCACCGAGCGGACAGGAAGTCACTCACTGAAACAACAATATAACATTCAGTTACTTTTCAAAATAAAACAGTCCTTGTTGACACCAGCACACAAATCTCAAAAAAGAGACAAACACAAGCTCTTCTAGTAATTCTTTGGTCAGGAACACTTGGTGTTGTTATTTTTACAACACATACTGCAGCACTGCAAAACCAGATCGAAACAGTAACACACCGGACATGTGTCCAGTGGAATCTCTGGGTTATTTTCTCCCCAATAAACCTAGAAATGTGCCAGAGTCAAATCCTAACTCAGAGGACGAGTCCAAGTCTGAAGACAGGAGTGTGGCGAAAAAGGTCAGAAAGTAATGTTTTCATGAAGAATGAGTACGCAAATTTGACTGGTTAAAGTCTCAGAGGGACAATCCATGAACTGCAGATTTTGCAGTCGATAACCTCAACAAAAGGGGAACATGAAATCCACAGGTCATGCTGGCACTACAGTTAAAAGGTAACACACTAGTCAAACACAGTGCTAGTCTAAGGGATAAAATATGCCGTGACCTGTACACCAAAATGCAACTCCACTGTTAGTTGCATTTAGAAGGCAAGAGGCTGTTAATCAGTACGCTGAGGAAACCAAATTAATATCATGTTGGTATTAAAAAATATTGTGAAGGTATTAAAAATGGTATTTAAAAGGTGTTAAATTCAACTTAAGAATTTCTGTATATACCCTGTAAACATAAATGAATAATGATTACCGCTCAGGATGCGGTAGAATATCTGTCTTTTATGAGTGGATGTGAAAACATTGATCCCTGGGGTTCGTTAAATGCCTGTTTTCCAGTAGCACATTTAATCAATGTTCTGGCCTGTGGTCTCCACTCGTTCTGGCCCACTGGCCACTAGTGATTTGTCATTAGATGTGCTGGCTCGTTAGAGCACCAGTGACATGTGGATGCTGCTCATAGATTGTGTGTAATGCCTCTTACCTGACGTAGTAGATTGACCTTGCTCTAGTCATTTAGCTAATGAGCAAATCTTTTCACAATGGTTGCCCTGACATAAGCACAGGCAATTTCCTGCACTCTTCCACACACTAATAGCATCATAACTCTCTTGTGAACTCTTTGCCTTCAGTCTGCTTCATGTCTCCTCTCACCTTTTCTCTCTATTTATTTCCAGTTTTTAATCTTGAAATTGGAAAGGCCAGCAATTGTTCAGAGCATCACCTTTGGGAAGTATGAGAAGACTCACGTCTGCAACCTGAAGAAGTTTAAGGTCTTTGGTGGGATGAGTGAAGAGAACATGACAGAGCTTTTGTCCAGGTGAGGCATTGCTGCTTGTGTCAGTCCAACTGTTAATTTTATGTACATTTTCAGCAGCTTTGATGTGAACTTGCAATTCCATTCGCAGCATTTTTTGTTTTCTTGTAAAAGAAATTGGGAATGTTTGTAGCTTGTTGGGGGAGATTCACATTCTTGGAGAAAGGTCTGCCTCACAGGGTAACTTAAGGGGAAATAATGTCCCAAAGGCAATAAATTAGCTGCAAGGCAGTTGGATTATTGATGTCTGGGATTGATGTTGTTTGAGCTGGTCTTCTAGCAGAGGTTCTGTATCCAGGAGCTTTCATATTGGAGCCAATACTGACCTTAAAGGCATTTTCCACTACAGGAACTTAAAGGGATAGTTCAGGTTTTTTGAAGTGGGGTCATATAAAGTACAGATCTGTATTCGATCTGTTCCCTACCGTAATCACCGATCAGCACAGCCTCGCTCCAGTCCAGATGCTCAGCTCTGTACTGCAGAGAACAGAGTCCAGATTCAAAGAGAATTTTAACCACCTAAAACTAGGCCCACCTAAAAAAATCTATATCAGTTCAAGTGTACTTTTGTATAGAGAAAGTTCACACCGCTTTACATCTCCGTCAGACCGCCTTTTCTTTTGGCACTACATTTTCTCAACTGTTGAACTTTCATATCCCTACGCATTTGCGCAACTGGGCCTTGCACTTTATTTCACCGCTTGCAGATCACCTGTTTGGGTCAGAGTTTCAGTGAAGCAAAGAGAACAGATTGGTGGGGAACAGACTACAGGATGCAGTGAAATCATTTTACCTTTCTTTCTTCTCTTGAAGGGTTATATATAGACATGTAGCATTTGGTCGCACTGCCCTGCTTCTTAGTGTTAGTGTTGGCGTAGTGTCACGATACTCGAATTTCTAACTTCAATACACTAGGGCTGGGTATTGTTAATAACCTCACGATTCTATTCGATTTTGATTCTTTAGGCCGCAATTCAGTTCAATATTGATTTGATTCAATGTTGATTTGAAATGCTCTGATATCGATTCAGTAATAAGTAGTAATAAAAAATAATTCATTACCTGTTACCTGAGTTTTGATAATTATTAAATTCAAAAAAGTAATCTTAGATTATAAATCTTTCCTCTAGGAAGTTCTAGTTCGAATTAAAATGTAAACAAAGGCACACCATATGTTATAAAATGGTGCTAGCCTAATTATGCTGAGAAAGTGCCATTGTTTCTGGGACTGCGTGGTACACTTTTGTTGGACATAAACATAGACATAACCGCAGTCCCTCCGCCCTCCGGCTAGATGCAAGGGGGTAAAACGTTGACACTGAACCCCCACTCTCCCCAGAGGAGAGTGTACCCACATGCGCATGGGTGAGACCGGCTGCGATGGGAGTTTACGCTGCGTCAGACATTGGCTACCCGCCTCTGCAGTTCCGATGGTGTCACGGGCGAGGCGCTTCCAGCTGCTGGAGACGGTGACCGAGAGGGATAGCAGGTGGTCCGGGGCCTCTGCTTGCCTGAATCGATGTAGAGGACATTCTGAATCGATATTGAATTGGGAAAAAATACATTGCAATGCATTGATGAACTGATATTTTTACCCAACTCTACAATACACAGTACCTTTTTTAAAAAGGTTTGATGTTTGATAATATGTTGGTTATCACAGGTATAATTGACACGATGTTGAGGGCATACAATTTTTTTTTTGGAAAGACGATTATAGCAAGGATTGTGTACTATGTGTTAAGAACAACAGCATTTGAGGTAATTTAGTGGGAATATGTGAATACTGCAGCGATGTGAGTGTCTGCTTGCTGCCAGACAAACGGGAGAGCAAGAAAGCACAGCTGGTATTGGTAATGGAGCAGTTTCAAATATTCAGTATTGATATTTAATTTAAATTTCGATCATCAATGAACCCAAATTGGGCAGAGAACAGTGCATACAGAGTCAGAGATTGTTAAAATAAATACATGTCAAATTTCAGGTTGTTATGTCACAGTGGAAAAGGCCTGGGCTAGTTGAAGTGGACGGACCACTGATTAGTGGCAAATTATCCACATTCAGTACAGTTTATTTTTTAGTACACTTGTGAAATTTTAAGGTTTTCACTATTAGTTACATTCATTCACCGTGGAGGGACACTCCCACACCACCGCACCAACCTTTGGGGTTTCGGCGCACTGCTGGATCCAATGTTAATCCAGCCACCCCAGGACACAAGTGCTTGGTAGTACTCCTTATATCCTACGCGCAAGTCGGCAGATCATCACAGGGCTGACATATAGGTACAAATAATCATTCATGCTCACATGCTACATCTGGAAGATGTTAAAACTTGTTTTACATAGTCTTAATCAATAACATACGGAATAAGGCACATAGTTTTTTCCAAAGCTTCCATGACAAGCATGGAAACCACTGACAGTGGTTACTTTCTAAATACATTTTTTCTTCAGTCTCTCTTTCAAACTCCATGTTGACTAAACAGTGTTCAAGCCCTTCCTTGAACAGAGAAGGATTTAAAAGTATAAACAAGCCAGCGTCCAGTTATCATGCCTCACGCTTGAAAAGGGGCAAAAATGTATTTCTTCACCCACGTGTGGTGTGTTTTTCATCATAGCAGATTGAAGCTAAAGCTGATGAATACCCAAAACTACTGCAGAGTCATTTGACCTTGATTCTACACATTCATATTGAAGACAGAAGCCAGTTGTTGGCTGTTGTTGGTGTTTTTTGACCAGGGTGAAAGAGGTATGTTTTAGAGAGATTCAGTTTGGTCTTTTGGACTTTTTTGACCCTACTATGTGCCATCTGTGGTGATACATGATAATTCATAGAATATGGTTTTCTCATACATGTACACCAGTAGATGTAGTATTAATGAAAAAAATTAATGTAGTATCAATATCTACTACATGTGGAAACTGAAAAAAGTTGCAATTAGTACAGGGACATTCTCTCAGTAATTGGTGGATTATACCATCTAGTAAATCCTCCAGTTTCACTACATTACCAGACTGCCTGTTTGTTAAAGAAGAGGACACATCATAGCTGCCAGCTGCCAAACTGACAAATGGAGTTTGGTTAACTGCCAGATTTGGATGACTATCCAACATTTCATAGCATATGGATGCAGTTGGCAACTCAACTCAGTGATAAAAATGTATGAAACATTTTTCCTTCTCTTCCAGTGGCCTTAAGAATGACTACAACAAGGAAACGTTCACCTTAAAGCATAAGATCGACGAGCAGATGTTTCCCTGCAGATTTGTCAAAATAGGTGAGAGTTGATGTGGTTTATCAATTGTGGTTTCGATTGATAAGATACACGGTGAATATTTCTGTTGTTCTGTTATTTCTGTTACCCTGATTTCCCACTCTCTGTTTTTGATGTGTTTCAGTGCCTCTGATGTCTTGGGGTCCTAGTTTTAATTTCAGCATCTGGTATATTGAGCTGCATGGTATCGAAGATCCTGACGTGGTGCAGCCCTGCCTTAATTGGTACAGCAAGGTAAGCAGTCAATGGTAGACTGTGGGTTACCGACAAAGGCTGGGAATGAAAGAGTAGATTACAGATTCAGCAGGCCTGAGACTGTTGATGGATTAATCAGACAGCAGGAGAACGTAACTTCTACAACGAAAGGCACCTGTGGATAAAAACACTCCTACAGTCTTTCTTTGATCAGACTACATTTTTGTTAACTGGTATTTTAGTTTTATTACAAAAAAGCAGGGATTGTAAATGAACCAAATAGCCTCAACAGCAGAGCATTAAAAGGAAAGAGTTTCATTAATTTCTCATCAGGGCAGGGCAGTATAACGTAAAGTTTATATCACGGTATAATTTGAAGCACAGATGGTATTAATCATAGTATATTTGTTTTTTTCTTATAAAATTTCAAAAAGAAATGCTTCTGAGGGAGTAAAATACCATTTTTGGCATCTTCAGAGCAGCTATTGTGCTGTTTCTCCATTAGCACTTTTGGCAGCACCGAGTCCAACCGAGCTGCACTGATTTGCTTTTCCATTACTAGTTAAACTGCGCTGAGTTGAGCGGCACCGCGCCTCAAAGGGGGCCGCGGTAAAGTCTAGAGACTGCAGCCAACCCGTAACAAGCACCTGTCTCCCCCTCATATCGATACTCGACTCACGTCTGTGCAGGAAACCTGAGAGAGGGATGTTTTCATAAGTCTGTGTGTTCATCTCTCAATACTTTTGAAACTTCTAACAGAATCTCCTCAGTTTGTCTCATCCTGTACCATTTATCTCAGCAGATATTTGACTGTTTGTCATGTTCGCCTCCACACAGTCATGTTTAGTTACTGCGGGCAGATTGAAAAACACAAAGTTTCCTCTAATGCTACTTCATAATTAAAGCTTTCAAATGACTCAATAGTAAGTGTGAAGAAGTTAGAGGAAATTAAACATGTTTGCATCTGAATTAGCGGAGCCACTTTGTTAGCTGTGATATCTGTGATCTTTGATAATACAATGGGGATCAGTACAAGCATGTCATTCTTTTAAGACGCACCTACAAGCAGGTAGCCCAGTTGAAAAGATGTAATACATTCTTTTAACTGGTGCACATAAGGCCAAACTGTGTATAAGTGACACATGATATTAAACTTCCTTGTGTCTTTGGTATTTTTGACACCGTGCGAGTTGACATGATCACGTGGTCTCACAAATCCAGGTGCCTAGCAAACTACATTAAAATGACTACAAGAACTTAACCTAAATTAAGTTAATAACTGACAACAGTATGATTCAAAATATTATACACTTGATAAAGAGTAAACACATCAACAAAGACCAAGTGTTTGGTGCCAACATGTCATGGCTGGTAAAGAAAGAGTTGAGGTTTAATACCCAGTTGTTCATGGTACCCCAAGTTCTGATGTCCCTTTTGTCAACTGCTCCAATAAGAGTTATGGTTTGTGGTTGTAGACTTGAGTCGGTTTCCTCTCCATTATGCTCTTGCAGTACAGAGAACAGGAAGCCATCCGCCTTTGCCTCAAGCATTTCCGACAGCATAACTACACAGAGGCCTTCGAGTCACTGCAAAAGAAGACTCGGATAGCACTGGAGCACCCAATGCTCACCCACCTGCATGACAGGCTGGTGCTACAAGGAGACTTTGATGCCTGTGAGGAGCTCATAGACAAAGCTGTGAGAGGTATCGTACCAGAGCAAAACATTACAGGTTACTGCTGAGTTACCTCAGTGTTTTTTTTTTATTCTGACTCCCAACCAGTCAGTGATTTTGCCATAACTGATCCTCTTCTCTCCTTGCTAGACGGTTTGTTTAACCAGTATATCAGCCAGCAGGAGTACAAGCCCAGGTGGAGTCAGATCATCCCGAAATGCAACAAAGGTACAAGCGCCCAAGAAATCAACCGAGACGACATGAACAGTGAGACCCTCTATTCAAGCGGGAAATGTTCCCGATCCGTCATTCAAATATATCAGCACACTGTGAAAGCTCTGTGGCCTTGTAGCTAAAGTAATGCCAACCTCCCTCTTTTGTTTGTTGTCTCCCTCCCGCCCTCTGCTCCTCCCATTATTCCACCCATCACATCATCCTCTCTCTCACTTTCCTATGCGTCATCTTCCATCTCCCACGCTCATGTACCATCCTTGTGTCCTCCTTCGTCCCCTCTTTGCAGGTGATGGCGACGACAACAGGCCGGGGATGAGGGGAGGACATCAAATGGTCATTGACGTCCAGACTGGTAAGACCCACGCAGCCAGTGTTATGACTTGGCTGTTTAATCAACGCTATGACTCATACCCTCCTACACATGCTCAGAATGCAAAGCTCTATTACTGTTAAATCGAATTAACCCTCCCTCCAACTCCAGCCCTTCTCCAAAATAAAACAATACTGAGGGCATTTCTCTTCTTGGAGCAGATAAATCACGACTTTTGTTTTCTCAGAGACGCACAACTATTGTTTGTCGGTGGTGGCGTATTTGACCGAGGGGCATCTGAAAAACAAAAGCCTGCATTGTGTGAGTGTGTGTGAAAGAGTGATGCAGTGTCTGCAACGTGTGTAAGGACTGAGAGAAGGCATTGCATCCCTCTGGTCTGTGTCTCAGGCTGCACATACTGACCTCTGTGTTTCGGATGCAGTAGATGATAGGAGCAGTTTATACAGGAGATTCCCACTGATTTCTTATTCAAAAGTTCTGTCTCATCATGATCATTCTCACTCAATCTCTTATTTTCTGTTGTGTTTATGTTGGAACATGTAGACAGAGATCAAGTGTGAGTTTTGCTTCAACTTAGACTATGACAGGTCTAAATAAAGAAAACACTGACAAAAATGTAAAAAATAAACACAATTTTACGGATTTAACATCGTCCTGAAAATACTGAGTAAATTATAACTGACATTGTAATCTGTTATTTACATTCTTCTGCAACCAATCTTATTCTGAATGTTGCTAAAATGTGTGGCTATTTGTGCCTGTGTTTTATTAGCATTGCACATTATCCTACAACATATGACAACAACTGACTAAATAAAAGTTGGCAAACAGTTATTGAAAACAATATTCAGTGTAACAAAAGGAACATTTAGGAATTTAGGAAATGTGCCTGATTATTATAACTGCATTTTCACTGGGTGAATGGAATCGCATATTAAACACATAAAAACATCTTAGACGCTGCATTAAAGATATTCTTTAAGAAGTCATTTCTGCATTAAAACAGTAATCTCATATTTTATTAAATGCCACTGTGTTTTTCATTTGCTCACCTGTGACTTTATATTCCGGGTAAGCATCAGATGACAAGTTACAGAGGAGGGAAGGAAGCTTGCAACATGACTAACATAACATTGATGAAATTCTGAGACATTAGAGGATATTCTTGAACCTTTCTGCTTGATGTAGATGGATTGCATGATCCCATGCCACTTGCGTATTTTGTTTTGTCTTGTGTGACCTGGTTAAATTACGTATTGTGCGTTTAACTGGCATTTTTTACAGTAGTAATGAATGGTCATGTTTTACAAAGCAACATTTGACCTGGAAGACATGATATTTTAGTGGGAACAATTTCAATATGTAATTTAAATGTATACATTTATTAAAATAATGGTAAACACTAAATGATAAAGTTTGAATGACTAGCAATTGGGGTTGTCAACTAATCATAACCAGTGGCTCATTGCATATTTCGTGGCTTTCACAGTTCATTTTCTGGTCTGGACTCAGTTTTGGAATTGTAGCAATACTGGCTGAACTTATTTCCTCCTACACAAGTCTCTGATACAATCGCAACTTCCCACAACTGCCATCTGCCTGAGCTGCAATGGCCTATGTTTGACCCAAACAATGATGTTATCACAGCAGAGATTGGTAAAGTATTGGAGCTGTAAAGCGATAGTATATCACAATACATCCTGTGTTGTGTTATTGTAATGCTGCATTCTCCTTTGCCCTGTGACTGAGTAGTTCTCAAATGTAAGTGATTCTCAAATTTGTTTGGAATATATTTTAAAATGACAATGTGTTGGAAAGTCTCATTCCACACCAGAATAAATATCTAAAAATGAATGCTTCGATCCGATTCACTCACACGTGTGTTTTTAAGATACTATGAGAAGGTGATGCAGTATGTCTGTGTGTTCTGCCTGTGTATGTGTTTATGTTCACTGCTGCAGACTGGATCTTACCATGTGATGTTTCTCTGTGTTGGTAACTTTGTCTGCAATTGACTACATGCTCACCTTGGGGAACATTTAATGCTTTGTCAAAGCATAACTTTAATCAGATTATTCAAAGTAACTCTGAATATTGAGCGTCTGACACTTTCTGCTGTTTTTTCCCTGCAGAGACTGTGTACCTGTTTGGGGGCTGGGATGGCACACAGGACCTGGCTGACTTCTGGGCTTACAGTGTTCAGGAGAACCAGTGGGCCTGCATCTCCAGAGACACTGAGAAAGAGGTGCGTGAGATCAGAAAACATTTTGTTCAAACACAGATTTGTATTGAGGAAAGACACCAAAATGTACAAAATATGTTTGATACATTTAATGAGTGAAAAGTTGTGGGAGTGTAGCTAATGCTACTTCATACTGCTACTGCACTTTTTTTTTTTCAGCCATAGTTGGTGACTCCATAGAAATTCAGATTTATAAAACATTTAACAAATATTCAACAGCAATCAATTAACAAATTAGAATATGTTATTATTAGGTTATTGCAGTAAAGAAATAAAATAAAAAAAGTCCACCTTTACCTGTCCATACATAAGTGATGCTCGCATATTGATGCATTTATAACTAAAATCCAATGATATATATATTATACATATTTCTAGAATTAAATCATTCTGCATAATTAGTTCTTTTACTACACTGAGTTAAAAGTGGTTTAAGGTAAAATGTTTCTTTCTAGAATGATGTATTGCTGCTTTTACTACATTAAGGATTTATTTACATCCCACCACTGTTCTGTGCACCTATCAGAGTGGACCAAGTGCTCGCTCGTGCCACAAGATGTGTATCGACTCCCAGCGGCGTCAGATCTATACACTGGGCCGGTACCTGGACTCCAGTGTCAGGAACAGCAAGTCTCTGAAGAGCGACTTCTACCGCTATGACATTGATGCCAATACCTGGACGCTACTCAGCGAGGACACGTCAGCTGATGGGGGACCAAAGTTGGTGTTTGACCATCAGGTAGCTGGAATCTGTTTCTGTTTGTAGCTCCCTGACTTCTTGTTTCATTTGTACACTGGCTGGGAAACCAAACCCATAGTTGATCACTTTGACAGGTTACTGTTATTTGACTAGTGAAACATGCTTAACTATCACTGATATGAATAACATTGACAAAATATAGGAAACACTTTATAATATAAAGCAAATTATTACAACAATCCCACAAATTGCAGCTTTCAAAATGACAAAGCTCACACCACTCATATATATATAATTTTTAACTGGTTTCAAGGTGGGTGAACTTTATAAACTGGTAACTGTCTGTATGGCATTTTGTAAGCACACACAATTTGTGTATTTTCTAATGTTCCTGTTCATTTTTCAATATACATTTCTTGTTAAGAAACTATGAAAGTATGAGGTACAAAACCTTGTGACGCAATTAGTCAAATAGTTATTTGATAAGACATAAACTAGCAACATCTGTTAAGATAGTCCTTAAACAGAAATCCCATAAGTGCTCTGGATCTATCTTATCAAATGGGAATAGTAATCAGTCTACTGTGATAGTAAGCTGAATATATTTGGTTGTCAGCCTACAGATTTGGACAAAAAAGCAATTTCAAGATCTCGCCTCCCACCATGTCTACAGGGGAGGTGTAGCATGAGCAGCATATCAGCAGAGCAGCAGCAGTTTCAGTGCTCTGTCCTTGACTACACAGGGTGCATTTACACATATTGACTGTAGAGCACCTGTGTATTGGTAGCATTCAGATCCCTATGCGCAGTCTGCGTAACTCAGCTTGTAAAACAGAAGAAAATAGACTTGAAGTGAAATTTCCTAGATTTCGCAGCTCATATAATATTGAGGGAATAACTATAGGTTTTGTCATTTTTTTAAAAAAAATTGTTTTTTAGCCAAAGAAAGCTGTTTATGGCTGAAACACAACTGAACGGAATGTCTGGGTTTTTAAGTAGAAAAATGTATGAATCAGAATCTGCTTAAAAACCCAGAGATTCCATTGAGATGTGTTTCAGCCGTAAACAGCTCAGCTGTGTTTCAGCCATAAGCAGCTGAATCCACTTTCATTAACACCTCTCTTTAATTTCTTGAGCAAATCTGAGGAAATTCTTGAGGAAATCTGCGCTTGCTAACTCTTTTTGAACTATTACACTTCCTGTTTCCCCATCTCTCGTCCTCTTTGTCCTCTCCTCTTCCTGCAGATGTGCATGGACTCAGAGAAGCACATGATCTACACTTTTGGCGGGCGCATCCTGACATGTAACGGCAGCGTGGAGGACAGTCGGACATCAGAGCCTCAGTTCAGTGGCTTGTATGCCTACCACTGCCAGGCCGGAACATGGAGCCTCTTGAGGGAAGACTCGTGTAACGCCGGGCCGGAAGATGTCCAGTCTCGCATTGGACACTGCATGCTCTTCCACACTGTGAGTCCTATTTGCCCTTCTGAAGACATGTTTTGGTTCATTATTGCTTGGTTGTTTTGATAAGCTCCTTCAAGCTTTAATGTTAATCATTATCTCTTTGTTTCTCCATTTCTGACTTTGTTTCTTTTACCTTACAATCATAGAGAAACCGCTGTCTGTACGTGTTTGGAGGACAGAGGTCAAAGACTTATCTCAATGATTTCTTCAGCTATGATGTGGATGGAGACCATGTTGAGATCATATCTGATGGCACGAAGAAAGACTCAGGCATGGGTAAGATTTGATTTCCGTCGAACACTTCTTTCTCTGTGTACGAAGAGGAGGCATCAAGGCCAATGCCAGCTGTGTTTTCTCTCAGCCACTATGCTGCACATTATCCATTCACTTCATAGGATTAAATGTTACTATCAAACTTGATTGAATTATGACAGAGGTTATGAGGTTGGCTATGCTAAGCTAGGTTACGCTAACAGGGCAGCAGCAGGCTAAGTCTCTAAGCTAGTACACTGCTTAATAATGATCTTCCAAGAGTGTAGTATAGTGGAAGAATGCTTTATGAATGCTATATGAGTGTTTTGATTAAATGGTTCAAATTTAAATGTGTCTGATATAATTTCAACACTGGTACTATGTTGTACCTTTTGTACAAAAACAAATTCATATTGAGGCTGTGTTACTTTGAATTTTACTCCCTTGCACGTTTACATGCAGGATGAAACCTTAGCTGGAACTCCAAAAATGTGATTTAATATAAATTCCCCGAATACTTGTTATATCAGGCACCCCTTGTGCTGTCATTTTCAAAGCCACCATCTCACTAGCATGGTTGAGGGTTTTTGGGTAGCTGCCCGCAGGGGTTTTGTTTAACACAAACCTGTGGCTCCATCACACAAAGTAAACAACCTGTGATCATCTCTGCTGCTGCATTTAGAGTCTAATGGGCTCTGTGTGTTTGTGGGCTTCTCTGCCTCTGACAGATGTAACCGATTCCATGCCTAAAAAGCTTTGACAGCAGTCACACACTTCCTGCCCTGTTAGACAGATTGACTGAGCTCAATGCCCACTCTCAGCTCAACCTCAAACACAGCACAAATAGACCCCTGTCTCACCCTCTGTTCTGTCAGAGCCAAGCAGGGAGAGAGAATCTGGATGTTGTGATAATAAGGGAGAGAAAAATTGAAAAATTCAAATGGGTGTGCAAGTGAAACAGAGCAAGAAAGAACAGAATGTTTTTTGGCAGGAAGGAAGGAAGGAGCATGCCTAAACAGTTCTCTCTTTCTCATAATCAGTGTCACATGTTGATTTATGCTGTGGCTCAGCACTGCAGCAATATCTGGTGTTGTTGGTCTTCACGTGCTGACCTGTAACCCCCACTCTGTGCGAGACAACTTGCGTCTGCTACACAGTCTGCCGTCTGTCTGCCTGTCTGTCTTAACTTGGCTGGGAGTTTTAGTCAAATTAAGCTCATTTAGATGACATCACTGTAATATTGTCTGTGTTGTCCCACAGTTGTAGCACACTTGGAGAGACTCAGACACTATTCATATCATAGAGGTGACTCTGTGTATTTGAAAGTACTGTCGATGATTCACAGTTGCTGTATGCTGTCTGTTGCTATGAAACTTCCTGGATAAAATACCATCCTGTTGCATTTTTCCACTCAGTTGTTTTAAAGATGTTTAAAACTATGAGGCCTGCCTTTGCAGTGCTTTGCTCAGTTCTCTTTTACAAGGTGCAAGCTAAATGAATTTGACATTATTTTGTGCTCATTTGCCTTTGTTTAAAAAAATAGAGTGCTTGAGTCCTACTACAGCTATTGTATGGAGTGTTAAGTGTTGTTGTTGAGGATGAGTTCATGAGTCTCACAGCCTGGGTGATGAAGCTGCTCTGTAGTCTGGTGGTTTGACTGCAGAAACTTCTTTTGCCAGATAGCAGGTTGAACATACCATGGCTGGTTTGGGTGTCATATTTTGGTATGCTCAGGGCTCTGCAAACATGTCACTTCACCAATGTCCTGGTGCTCTGTAGATGGGTAGCAATGATATTCTTAAAAGTGTGAATCACCCATTGTAGAGCCTCCCTGTCCTGGAACGTGCATGAATCATGCCAGTTTGTAATGTTTCCAGTCGGGATGCTTTCTGTTTCTCCGCTATAAAAGTTGACCAGAATCTTGCTCTGCAATTTAGCCTTCCGAAGTGTCCATAGGAAGTTGAGCCTTTTTCTGCGCTTTTTAAACCAGGGTGGTGATGTTTGATGAAGATAGGTTCTCAGTGTTAATTCCAAGGAACCAAGAACTGTTCACCTGCTGCACTTCAGCTCCACTGATGTAGACAAGGTGTGTGTCTTTGCCTCCTTCTTTCTGAAATCAACAATCAGCTCCTTGGTTTTGCTGACATTGAGCAGTAGATTGTTCCCTGTGCACCACTCTGCAAGATTGTTGATTTCTTCTTGATATGAATCGCTTGTTGTTGTTTATGATACGGCCAATGATGGTGGTGGGGCTGAGCACATAGCCCTGGGGGGCTTCGTTGTTGAGCACAAACGTAGACGAAGTATGACCACCAATCTGAACTCTGTGGGGTCTGTTTGTGAGGAAGTCCAATATCCAGTTGCAGAGGGTTGTACTAAAGCATGAAGTGTTTAGCTTTCCAGTCCCAGACTTCATGGGTAGGTTTGTGTTGAAGCTGTTTACTTTGTGCCAGTACATTTGTGTTGCTCAGAATTTCTTTTCAGAAGATGGGGATACCATTATGGGAAGAACAATGTATTTATATTTTTTTAGGTTTTTTTGCATACCAACTTAATTCAGTATAGTGTAAGTAAAATAACATTAATAATTGAATTTAACAAAGTATCTCTTTGTTTGCAGTAAAACTCTAAATGCTGCTTGATAGTTATGGTAAATCAGTCAATATCAAAATGTTTAGCTACACATGATTTACACATGAATAATTACCTAACAGCAATATTAAATAATCATTAGATTTTATCCAAATATAGATTTGATAGGCAGAATATAGTCTTTGGTGCACAGCGTTCACTAGAGTGAACAGATGTATTTTGAGTCACAGACAGAAAATCTACAAACAAATATTGTTAAAATCTGTGAAAAGTGTTCTAACGAAGTAACATCTCTTTATTAGCATCTTATCTTTTTCTTTACTATTTAACTATTATTTCTGAGTCACCTTGTTAAATGTTGATGTGTGGTGTCTGCTGCAGAAGACATTACATAACTCTTTCAAAATAAAATCAACTTTTAAAAGACAAACATTTAAAAGGAATTATGTCTTGTGGTTCAAAAATGTGTGCACCAATGGGTTAGCATCATTATTATTATTATTATTATTATTATTATTATTATTAATAAATTATTCCTGTTTTTCTGGCATTTAAAGTGGCAGTTACCGCAGGTATTTAGCTCTTATACTAAATCAGTTGAGTGCTGTGCTTGCAGCTTATCCTGATTATCATGCTTGTTGTGCGCAATCCATAGAAAAAAAAGGCAAAACGAAGTTCCTTAGTTTGACTTCAGACAGTGGAATTGCTCTTTAACATGTCAGAGCTGTGCTGAACTGTTGATGCAGTATTAATTGAGATTAAACTAGGTCAGATTAGGTTTCTATTAATCAAAATGTAATTGTATTGGAGCACATCATTATATGATTCAATTACACATATTTAGTAGGAATCTTCATAAATAATGTTGCTGTTTGCAGTATTAAACAAACTAACTGCCATATGAGCCCTGTGTGCAGCCCTAACAAACATTGTTTACATTCAGTCATTTGATCAGGGCTGTGACTTCTGGAACAGCTGGAATTGCTCTTACCCCTGACACACATATGAACCTAACCCCCAGTCATGTGATTTTTGCTGCCTTGCTACACCTACAGCAGGTCTCAGGCCTGCTGAAATAACAGGAGAACAACAGCGTGTGTCGGCGTTTCTCCATCACACCCATCCTCATTTGCATGCTTTTCACTCCTTCTCTGCCGGGACTTGTTGCCATGGAGGCGTATTGCTATGTTATCAAGTAGTTTTCTTTAAGCTCTGCGTCTTTTACATTTACTCTTCTCTCTCTATTTTGGGATAAAGGAAGATTTTCCCCCATGCTATCAAAACTGCACTAACCGGTAAACTTAATTCAAACAATGTCTGATTCTTGTCAGAGCTGAATCAGATCTGCTGGAGGAGTAAATGTTTTTATTTTCTGATTCGACCTCCCCGCTGATTAATCGTTGCTATTTTTTGCCTACACAGTACCGATGACGGGCTTTACCCAGAGAGCCACCATCGACCCCGAGCTCAATGAGATCCACGTCTTGTCAGGCCTCAGCAAGGACAAGGACAAACGCGAGGAGAATGTCCGGAACTCCTTCTGGATCTATGACATTGCACGCAACAACTGGTAGGAGAGAGATAAACACACACACAGGCTTCTGTGACCACCACTGCAGCAACAAGGAGCGAACATACGCACACGCACACACACAACACACACCCACACCCACACATACACACACACACAGGAAATCCTTTCACTCACACCAGCTCTTTGTAGCCAAGATGTTTACCACAACAGATAACAGAGAGAATGCTTGAAAACAACACACTCTCAGTCACTAATCAATGTATTTATACAAATTTCACCAATGCAGAGAGTTAAATTACAAAGCATGTCCTGACCTCTCATCCCTCCACCAGGGAACTGCATGTTCCCAGTGTCTATGTGATTATATGTGTGTGTGTTCTTTCGTGCGTGCGTGCGTGTGTGCGTGAGTGCGCGCTCTGTATGTGCACACTTCATATTTGGATCAGTAGCTGTGAAAGAACAGGCTGCACCCCTTACTGTTCCAGTACATTGATTTCAGTAACTGTTCTTGTACTCACTGTCCAGTGAAATAAGTCAGTGAGACATTTGCAGAATTATGTTGACGTGTGCTTGTTCCTCTCTCCTAGGTCTGTGTGTGTGCATGTCTGTCTGCATGTCTGTGTGTGTGTGTCGGTATGTAGAAAGGAGTGGCGTACATGCATGACAAACTGAATTATTTAACGGCATTTGTTTTTACCTCCTTTTTTAATGTGTGTGTGTGTGTGTGTGTGCATGTGTGCCTGTGCAGGTCATGTGTATATAAGAATGATCAGGCAGTGAAAGAAAACCCGAGCAAGGCTCTGCAGGAGGAGGAGCCATGTCCACGCTTTGCACACCAGCTAGTCTACGATGAGATGCACAAGGTAACACACAACTCACACTGTCACGCACTCTTATTTCACACACTTATTTCATACTTTCACTTTAATTTAAAGTGAACACATCTCCTGGCTCCACTTCTTGATCACAGCTGTCTTCTGTTACATGAACAGTGAACAACGCTGGTGAAGAGCCAAGAGTCAGAAGTAGAAAGTAGGGATGTAATCATTAGGATTTTATCGATAACGATACCAATACCGATACTCCTGATCGGTACCGATACTTATCGATACTACAAAATGTAATTTTGAGTTAAAAAAATAAAGACTTTACAAGATGTCAAAAGATTCATCCTTCTTTTTTATTATCACATGGTAATATTAAAGCTTGAACAGAACAGAAGCTGTGCAATTACAAGTACTCCGCAACAGATATCCAGGACTTTATATCTGGTGGATGCCGGAGCACAGCGCAGCAATTCAGCTGAATTAAGCACCCAGCAGACAGGAAGTCATGCACAGAAATAACAATATAACATCCAGTTACTTTTCAAGATAAAACACTCCGTGTTGACACCAGCGCACAAATCTCAAACAAGAGACAAACACAAGCTCTTCTACTAATCCTTTGGTCGGGACACTTCCTGTTGTTGTTTCTATGACACATACCTATAACTGCGGTCGCGAGTGATTATATGATTATCGCGGAAACTCCTCGGCCTTGGACGCCAGCTGTCTGTCGTAACGTTACTGCGATATCAAAACCAGCCGTTGGGGTTTAGCAGACGGCTGACGGCGGAGCAAAACCGGATCAGAGCCGTAATGCAATGGACAGTTTCCAGTGGAAATCACTAAATCACTGAACACTTGGAGTGTGTGCATAGTATGAGGCTAAAAGAGTGCAGTGTGTTTGATTGTTATAACAAAGCCAGTAAAGTTAGCAGCCCGGCTAACACTAAAAGCAGCGGCACCCGGTTTCGTTTCTGCAATGTCAAGTCATAGAGTTTGTTGTTAGGTTTATAGTCATTAGGGTTGGGTAGACGTTAAAAAATCCATCCATGTCAAAAACCAGTTAAAAATCATTTTTAAAAAAAGTAAAAAAGAAAAAAAAAGAGTACCAATAACAGTACCGTTTGTCCAGAATCTTAACAGTACCCTGGTAACGACCCAATTAGGAGCCGGCACCAAAAAGTACCGGTCCATGGTATACATCCCTAGTAGAGAGAGGATTATGACCCCAGTTGTGACTCAAATTCTCTCAGCGATCAGAAGAAAAATCACAAATTCAACTACACGAGTAGATGTTAAAGATTTTCTCCTAACCTGTCAGTTTTTCTTCCAAAAATGAACTGCATATTTGAGCTTTTTAAATAGTCCATTTCTGAACCAATCTGAAATGCCCAGGTTAAGGAGACCCGAAGCCCAGCAACATTTTTTTTTTTTTTTTTGATAGTCTTTTGGCTGCATTAATCACAACAAAACTCTGGGGCATGAAATAGCTTTTATTTTTAACTGAGGAAAGGAAAAGATCACTCATTATGTAATACTTGGTGTGACTTTCCAGTTGAAAACAGTGAACAGTTTTGTAAGTTTAGCAAAAACATTTTCTTCAATTTAGTTTGCTTAAGTTTATAATATATTCAGTTTGGGGTTTATAGGTTCGTATGCATATTTCATTTTGTGTATTTCCAGGTTCATTACCTGTTTGGTGGAAACCCTGGGAAGTCTTGTTCTCCCAAGATGCGGCTGGATGACTTCTGGTCCCTCAAACTGTGTCGGCCATCCAAGGAGTACCTGCTCCGCCACTGCAGATACCTCATCAGGAAATACAGGTGTTTAGCTTTTTAAATCACGGCCATAACACCATATCATAATGTGCTGTGTCTTTAATTGATGCACCAATATCATAAACCTAACCCATTATCAACATCCCTACTGATATTCTTAAATAGATGGGGTATTGCCAAAGACTGATTATAATGATGACTCACAGACCCCAAACAGTATAATGATTTAAAAACAGTGATGTTCTGGACCTTTCACACAGAAAAACAATCCCAATCAATTTCTTGCATTAAGGTGTCCAAAATTCAAATAAATGAAAGCTCTGGCATCAGATCAGTCATTTGTATTGGCAAGTATCAAGATACTGGAAACAAGAAAAACAAATGGTGAAATCAGTGTATCCTCAACCTTGATATTGAGTTCCGAGGGAAAAAAAACTAGTGTTGATAAATGTTTTGGATGTTATGAGGTCAGTCCCAGTTGAAACCATTGTACCTTTTACCTATTTTTCCCTTAGTAACTCTTTACAGATCCTAAAAGAAGGTCAGAAAAGACATAGATTAATAGAAGCTGGTTAATTGCCAGACATTTGATGTACGAGTAGGACAAAATGTTATGTCTGGAGGATGTTCGTGTTGTTTTTCAAAATCCATTTATTTACCATTTGTTTAGAGGTTTGTTTCATTTGTTCACAGCATTGCCACTGTAGAGGAGCTTATTCTTTTAAATGAAAAATACCATTTCAGGACTCATCAATATGTAAAGAAAAGACCTTTGACTTGTTAATGTAATACGATACAGCAATGGAAAGTCAAAGAAAGGTAATGGAATCTTCCATCCAGGTGATGATGGGAAACCAGAGTTACTGAGCTGTGGGGTTATATCTGCTTTGTGTCTGTTGCCACCTAGTGTCTCTCTGTTGTATCTGCAGCATGTTTACCTTCATCGTGTTTTGTTTGGCCAGGTTTGAGGAGAAAGCCCAATCTGAGCCGTTGAGCGCACTAAAATACCTGCAGAACGACTTGTCACTGACGGTGGACCACACAGACCCTGATGAGACCAAAGAGGTACTATACTTAATAGTTAATGAATGACCATGTGAGAGAGATTGAAAAGAGGGAAATCCATACATGTGGAGGAAAGAAAAAGCATACGACTGTGTGTATACTAGATGGAGGTTGAGATGTAAAATTTGAATGTTGAACATCTTGGTTTGTGATTTATGCAGATGTTCCATTTACATAAGAACTGGAGCTATAATTTGTAACCTCCATCTGTCCATTTGGATGTGTAATGAGAAGGTATAGTTTGCCCTCATTTGTATGCTGAGGGTTACAGCAGCTTCATGAGTTTCATCTGCAGTGGCTGTTTGTTCAGTACTGTTTAACGTAAAAGATTCTCAAACATTTGCTTTGTGCTTCAGTTCCAGCTCCTGCCGTCGGCTCTCTTTAAGTCTAGCTCCGACTTCATCCCTCTGGGTAAGAACCTGGTCTCTGATCACACAAAATGCCACATTTGTCTTCAGACATGACCATGATTCTGTGTTCTGAGTCTTATATTAAACCAAGAGCTGCTTCACCTGAGAAAGTGTAATTTGATCTTAAGAATGGAAGTCACCTAAGTCACATGGGGGTTGCTTCAGTTTGGAGTAGAGGTTGACTGAAATTTGAAACACCAAAATAATATCTATGGTTAGACAAACTAATAGCTGATAAATGGGCTTAAAAAATAGAAATTAGCAATTTTTGGCAAAACTGAATAATTTCTTAGATGAACATATATGTAAAAGTAAAAAGTAACAGAGGAATTAAATTGATACATTTAAATCACTGAACTTTAAACTCTAAAGTAATAAACACCAAATTAGATATACGAACATCGGTCCTACTGTAAAAATCTAGATGGGAGTGATTTTAATTTTTTGTGCTTTTATTAACCCCTTAAATTAAGTAATTCCAGTTGAGAAGCCTGGTTATATAATGCAGGAAGCATAAATAACATAAATAGAATTCATCATAGGTGTACAATGACATCATCTTGACTTCTAAGGCACCACCACACAAAATGGTGATGCATATCCCTGTCTGACTGGTGGAGGCTTAGCAGCCAAGCAGCAGGTTTTGACGATTTGTTTTGCCAATCAGCTAAGCCAAATTATCAGTCGACCTGTAGTGCAAATAAGTAGTGTAGTTTTGTTGTTTTAGTATTATTTAAGTAGAACTGTTTACCGCAACTGGAAAATATAAGTTAAAAATTATTATAGTTCACATATATACAATTTTCTGTAGGATTTTTTTTCATCACCTGTGGAAGGGGTTTTGATGTACTCCTGATGATGCGTGTGTCCAGAGCCGATATCGAAATTTAACTTTTTGACCTTTTATGATTTAAAATAAAAAATAAAATTCCAGCAGCCAGGCATAGGGGCAAGTTAGTTTTTTTCTTGTTCAGTAAAGTAGTGTCCTCAGCCCTGTTTGTCACTCTGTCTGGAGAGAAAACGCTGTCCTTGCACTAGTGTTTCACCGTTCCACTTGGTCATCCTCAAAGTCGATGTATGTAAGGCAAACACAGATTTTACCTACCTGCTTTATCTAATGTTGAGAGTTTACTGACAAACATCTCCTGTTCATATCTGACAAATTTCCACCAGTCAAAAAAAATCATTAGTCCCAGCATCTCTCAGTGTAAAACTAAATTGAAATAAATAAGTATAAACGTGATGAAAGTCAGCCATTCTGCTGCCCATAGCACTTTCTGAAATTAGGTGTTTCTGTTTTTGTTTCGACCTCTCTCTCTCCCCAACCTCTCACCTCTTAGGGTTCTCAGACGTAGACCAGACGTACGCTCAGCGGACGCAGCTCTTCGACACACTCGTCAACTTCTTCCCTGACAGCATGACCCCTCCCAAGGGTAACCTGGTAGACCTCATCACGCTCTAGCTCCGACCCTTAACACACCCACTCCTCCTCCATCGCCTCACCCATTGGACTGAGTTGACACCTGCCCATCCACACACCTGATGGGACAGAGGAGACCAGTTATTTTTCTATTCCTGAACCCTTCTAGTGGGATTACTCCTTATCTGGAGCCTCCTGCTGTATCCATCTGTGTTAGCAGATGGTGAGGGTCATAAACACACACTTAGACAACACTGGTATTTGGATATGGGCGAAACTCTTAAACCTGAGGTGTGGTTGCTTATCCCTTTGATTTTCGTGCTGATGAAAATGTCTCAGCACATGCATAGGCCCTCTGAACTCTGCCAAACATCACTTGTTTTTCAACTTCACTTGATTTTATTTCTCCGAAACGTTAAAGCCAAAAACGAGGATTTGTAAGCATTTGTTTACAATCTTTTTTCATAGATTTTCCTTTTTTTAGGTGTTGGATTTATGCTTTGTACCCACACAAACTTCCACAGTCAACCACATGTTTCCGACTACATGTTTGGAGTAAAACAGATGAAGAGTATGTGTCTGTTCAGACCAGTTGTTGTGGAAGTGAAGTTCAAATTCAATGATTGTTAATTTTTTGAGGGCAGGACGGTGTGATCATGATCCGGGAAACCACTTCGCTCCACAGCTACAGGCATATCTGTTCCATTGGTGAAATATGAACATCTCTCCTGCAAATCATTCATTTTGATGATTTGGTAAGCTTGCTTTTCTATAGCACATGCCCTATTTATCATTGTGACGCCCACGCTAAGACAAAAAGAGTTAAAAAAAAAAAAAAAAAAAAAATGTAATAGTGTTGTATGGACAATACGGAACAATTCTATGAGATGAAGTATGAAGTTTAATATATATCTAAATATAACTTATCTTGGTTTTGGTTGTTATCCCTGTCAAACTGGTGAGTACATTTGGATTTACTACAGAAGACACAAGATGATTTCCTCTGCAATTAATGGACTTTAACTTCAATGCTGTACAGGATATGTAAATATACATATAGGATTATTTTGATTGAACAGATTCTGTGCAGGATCTTGTTCTTTTTTGCCCCGTTTCATCAAAAAGTCAGGTACAGTAACTTTCTGGCTCCACTTTTAAGACTTACTGCATATTGGAAAAGAATTGAAAGCAATTGTTGTGTGCAGGCGTGCCTGTGTGTGTGTGGAGTGCAGGTGCCAGTATTCCAGTTTGACAATTAGAATGGAAAAAGGCATTTTTGGTCCGTTTGTCATGGTGTGTAGACATGATGTTCCTCTAGTGTCATGAATTAGTGAAATATCTTTCTTTTGTTCTTTCTAAAAATCCCAAGTTGGGCCCCTTTTTAATAGTTTTGTTTTGTAGACAGCAGGCTTGAGTATAATAAGCCTAGCCACTGCATCATCCCTTCAAACCATGTAATGAAGACTCTTGTCAGGTATTACACCACTTATACCATGGCCAGCTGGCATGAAGTCTGGCAGACATGGGTTGTTTTTAATCGACACAGAAGATTTTCACAAACAACTGTCTGCCTGTTAAGTCTTTACTCATCTTACAAAGGGTGAACGCTGGTGGAACATGGGGAACACTATTCAGTGTTGGTGATTGAGATGTCAATCACTCACAATCTTATTTATTATTCCTGATAACAAGATACTTGAGTGTGTGAAACTGCTGGTTTGTGGTTCAGTGTTTCCCACAGATTGACTGACTGTGTGCATGTGTACCTGTGATGGTGGTGGGTGGGAGGTTATATCAGACCTGAGCCAGTAACCTACGTTAAACATTATAGTCGGCACGTTTACAGGAGAGGTGTAATACTGGAACATCTCTACCTCTCTGTGTTTCTCTGCAGAGCATGTTTGATTGACAGTAGTGGGAGCAGTGACGACAGATGGTCTATTAGTTAATATATTGTGGATGGTGTCTGTCCCTCCAACAGATACGAAAATGAAAGTTAAAAAAATGCTAAAATTGGTTGTGAAATATACTTAGGCTGCCCACCCATTTAATGTCTATGTGTGGGAAACACTGGTTCAGCTGTTTGTGGTAAATGAGGAAGGGACACCCAGCACAAAGGTTCCCATCAACACTAACTTTGGAATGTATTTCACAGTTGTAGGGAAAAGCCCTGTCCTACTGGCTGTAACATTACTAAAACAAAGATAATTTGGGGCAGGAGCTGGGCTAATGGCAGATTGTTCAGATCTTCATACAGAGGTAGAGTGGGGCTCAGTCACATAAGAGTAGCCAGAGGATTTGTTTCTTGCTCAAGGATACTTGAGAAGTTTGTTGGTCTGACTGATGATGACCATGACCTCTGCTCACAGCTGGAAAAGTTTACCTCTGCTGTCACCAAATCGTTAAGTTTTCATTGGTGCTTACTGGTTACTCAAAGTCACACTGTCAGTTTTCTTTATTGTCTTCCATGACTCTCAGTGAGATGCCAACGGGTTGTCTGGTAGTGGTAATATGATCACTGTCGTCCCATCGATAAAACTCAGTGGTCACTGGTCAGGGTAAAGAATCAAATGATTGTCTCTCCCGGTCCTACATTTCTAACAACTGTGATACATCAGAGCACAGCGTCACTCGACATCCCTGGCAAATCTGCTATGACTGTTAAACTCAATTTGTACAGATTTAGTGTGTAATGTACAGGATCAGTGCTATTTCTATCTGTGAGCTCAAAGAACATGGAGGACAAAGGACATCACAAGGTCAGCTTGACAAGAGGGCAGAATTGGGTGTAAAAGATGTTTTGTTTGTTGTGTGACTTAATGGCAAAATTAAAAACAATCTTAACTTAATATCTCATTTAATTTTATATTGACTGAGGGGTCACATCTGTAATAGGAGTGAAACTCTGTTTACTGAGACTTTGAAATCAGACAAACAAGTTGACAAATTAGTCCCTATTCAGTGGCATTTTAACAATGCTGCGCTACAGCTGAGGCACTTGCTTTGAAATTAAAGGACCATACTGGTGTGTTGAGGTACATTACAGGATCGTCCTGTGAACGAACATTCTTCCACACAGTGTGTCAAAGAATGTGTAAGTTTGAGTGTTGGCTGCATGGCATACTGCTGTTGGTTTCATTTGATTTCAGCTTCTGTTAATGATGATATAGATAATAATCATAATTACATTTACTGTGATGGGCTGCCTGTTTCACTTCTGAATGAATGTGTTAAATGGTGCTGAAGTGAACTGAAACCAGCTGCTATGTGGAACGCAAGGGAACAGCAAAAGCATGTTTTAGAGGAAGGCTGGCAGTAATGTCAGAAATAGATACACGGCTCTGCTTTCCTGCTGAGAGTTGGCTGAGGAGAGCGGTACCAGTCATGTCTGTACATGCCTCCCTCTAATTATTAAGCTACCACCAACAGCTAGTTAGCTAAGCTTAGCCTCAAGACTATTAACAGGGAAACATACAGACCAGCTCTGGCAAAAGGTAACAGAACCTGCCTTCTGACCCTTCTAAAGCTCATTCATGAACAAAGTTGGAGTGTGTGGTGATAATCTGATTTAATAACAAGGCCTCAGGAGGTGTATGTGCCTGGCCAATATACAGTCAGTTACATAAACTCCTGTAAAACTCGTCAATTTTACACTTTTTGCAAATTGACCAAACAACCTAAAAGGTGTTAATAAGTTTGCTTAAGAGGTGCTCAGATGTAGATATTGTTGCCTTTTGGACCAAGCCAGGTGAGCTTTTTACCCCTTGTTCCAGTCTTCATGCTAAGTTAACCTGCTAGAAATGGCTATATTGCGTACAGGCATGAGTGGGATGTCAACCTTCAAGTCTGTCTTAGAAATTTGGAGAAGTACACTTTTTTTTTGCTTTCTTGCAAATTATTCCTTGAAAGATACATGATTTGAAGCATGCGTGCTGGAATTTACTAGGCAAAAAACACACTGGTATAGTCCTTCAGGTGTCAGACATGAGCTTCTTTTTTTCTACAAACCCCAGTCTGAATAGAAACGTCTGATGCTTTATCGAACACACTTGATGAATCTGTATCTTGTCAATTGAGCTCCCCGCTGAATTGAAAAGATATAGATTGATCACTTGCTTTGATGTGGCTTTAAATTGATAATGTGCTACTTTATGTGAGAGAGATTGTTCCATTAAATGCACTATATATTGTATACAATATCTGATCTCAAAAGGATGTCGACCCCCTCAGGATGTGGTTCTCTGTGATTATGGGTGCTCTGCTAATGTACTTATCATCACTGTAGATAATCTTTTCTATGATCTGCCTGTTTCCGTCACTCCAAATTCGAGTTGCGAGACATTTAATTCTCTAAATTCATCAATTGAGGAAAGTCAATCATGATGTGGGATGTTGCCGATTGTATTTCGAGTATTTGGCCATTTTGCACGTTAATGTTAGTTTGCTGGAGGCAGATCATGGCATGTCTTACATGTCCGTTCATGTTTATTTTGCCCATAATCCTGCTGCCCTGATACTGACTAAAACTAAACAGATCAGCGTTTTAAACACAAAGAAAAACAAAACACCAGAGCAAAAAAAAAAAAAAAAAAGGATGAAACTATCTTAGAAAATGACAATGCTTTGTGGGGGATTATTTATGATATTTGACATCATTAAGGGCTCATCTTGCTTGGGTAGCATCTATTTTTGTTTTGTGCCAGAAGAAAACTGAGTTTTAAAGACTAATTGAAAGCACCTTTGTAAAGAAAAAGAAAAAAAAACAATGCCAAATACTAATTTTCTTTGTGCTATTTTAGGGTAAACATCCTCCATGTGACAATGTTTGCTGGATGAAATGTTATTTTTTTCATTTTCATTTTTTTTTTTTCTTTGCATTTTGCCCTTCTCTCGACCCCTGGGTGGGACTCGAGTTTAAAGGCTGGTACTCTCAGATCAGTGAGCACTACTCTGTGGATACAGTGAATGTGTAGAAAGCCTTGTAGTATTGCATTGTATGTAATGTATATAATGAATAAAGATTGTATTTTGTTGAGGTTTTCTTAACTTCTCTCTCTGTGGTGTTTCCTGCCCTCTAGTGGACATAAATAGACATTACAGGCAGTTGAACAGAACGGGGACATTACTACAGAAGCAAAGTGGAAAAAGGCTTCCTTTATTTGAACAGGTACAGCAACATGACCGCCAAGACGGTTGACAATTTACAGCTTCCAGTGTGTCAGACCCCTGTTTTTTGCTCTCAGCAGCAAACAAACCATAAATACATAAAATACTGGTAACCAACTTTGGTGAAAATGGCACAGCTATAAAAAAAAAAAAAGTGAAATTATAGACACACAAACAAGAAACAAACAAGAAAGAAAAGTTGGATTGGAGTGCCCAAGGTGATGTTTTCACTATATAGGTAAATATATATTATCTTCTTAATTGGCTTAAAGGGGAGTAAAATATAAAACTGAACAAAATCCAAAATGGAAGAGGAAAAAGAAACGTGCTCAGGCTCTGCTGGGAGGGTTTAAATATCAGGTCAAGACATGTTAGATGACTCCACCCCTCCAGCATCAGTGACAAAAACAACTATTTACAGTGTTTTGCTTTAGAGGTGCACCAAGTGATTTAATGATGTATCCCTCTTCAGCAACATCAGCTTTAAAAGCCAAGGTCAGCATCTGTCCAGCATTATTACCAGCATCTAACTGTGGAGAATTCCTGTGCCTTTTTCCCCAAGTCACAGTCACTTGACGCAGTTGTCAGAATAAGAGTATAAGTATACACACTGTGGTCCTGATAAACTGGAAACTATCTACTCGTTTCGCAGCTTGACTCATAAGAATACATGATCGTAACATCCAATAAGACAAATGGAAGCAGAAGTAGTTAAGGATGACTCCATGTTATTACAACCTGTGTTGTTTTAGTGTTTTTATCATCAGTCCTATAATAATAATAATAATAATAATAATAATAATAATAACAATAATAATAATTGCATTGTCCAGTCCAATAGTGCAACCAGACAGCTTAGCCAAACTAATATGGACCACAGAGGAAAACTCTGTTGTGAAGGTCCGTCACAGTTTAAGATATGAGACATTTTGCACAAAATTGCAGTGGTGGTAATTACAGGGTAATGAACCATTCTGGTTTCCTTCATTTCCCAAGATTCCCTTGAGTATGTTGCTATATAGACAGTCCAGTAAGTGACTCGCTGAGAGTGAGATGAAGTTGACCACAAAAAGGACACATCTCCTGGTGACTTGGACAGCATTTAGTTGCTGTTTTACTTATGTTATAAAACCATCAGCTGCTGGTCACAACAGACTGGGCGAGACAGAAGCAGGAACATCCCATACTCTTCAAGGATATGTTATTACTTCAGCCCGGGAAGTTAGCATCTCTCCCTCGTCTGTTTGTTTATTTGTTGGTTTCTCAGCAGGATTACACAAAAACTACTGAACCGATTTCCACGAAGTTTGATTAGAGGATGGGTCTCAGTCCAAGACAGACTCCATCAAGTGTTGGTGCTGATCCAGAAAAAGTGGGTGGATCCAGGATTTTATTTCCCTCATTTTCTTTAGCCTTATGAAATTATTTTTGACATTTCATTAATTTCTCAGGGAATAATGTGTGGATCTTGAATGAAATAAGCAGGTGTATTTAGGTAGCTGGTATGAGCGAGCACAATTTTATACCTAATAATCTTGTGAAATAAAATGTTTTTTATAGGGGGCAGACTTCTCCAGCTGCTGTGTGGTAACACATAGGGATAGAAACCTGCCACTGTGCAGCTGAGACGAGATTAAAACGGGTACCAACGGTGATCAGGCTAGGTTGAATTGAAGCGGACTGTCAGGCCTTGACACTGTAGTGTTACCATTTAATTAACATAAAGACATGTAAGATAAATTTTTACACATGAGGTGGCCACTATTTGCAATCTTTGCATATGTCGAGCTCACAAATCACTTTAAAGTAGAGGACCGCTGGTTAACAGTTGACCTATTTTAACTTTCCCTATGTGTACACCGTTTTCCTTTGCAACATGGGATTATTGGAGGCAAACACGATGGATGCCATCCAGTTTCACCTTGACATATAATGGAAACACTAAAAGATGACATGTGGAGTGATCAAAATGAGGCATTTTAAATAACTGGGCTTTATGTGTTTTTTTTTTTAATGTTGGATGGAAAAGCTCACCAAAATATGTGACTAGTTGATTTTTCCTTTAAGAATTCTGAGCATGAGCCTCCAAGTATGAAAGCCAAAGGGGGACGGGAAGACTTCTTTTCAAATGACAACATTTGGCGGCGCTTTTCCCTTGACTGCAATAAAATCACATGAAAACACATATCAAGAGGCAACACTAAAACGCTATGAAAAAAATATACTTGTTTTATGCCCCCTTGGGCTTTCCATCCAAATTTGAGTCAATATGAGCATTTCAGATTAAAACCCTCCATACGTTTTATTACTATAGACCGATCTGCCTGGAGCAGGGTCTTTGTGGACATTCCCTTTGTTCATGACCAGGTTTAATGCTCAGTTGCACTAGTTACTGGCAGCTCCCTCGTAGCCAAAAGGCCCTCGTGGAAAATCACCAGGATTCACTGAAGTATCCTGAGGTCATCTATCTAAGTTAGTAACTTTAGAACAGCCGAGGCAGTTGACGTTGCTGTTACCTCTCTGATGTCCTTCCTATCAGGCCTTCAGAGCAAAGTGATCGGTGAGCATCGTCACCTGGCTCTTTCTCATTTTATGTAAAATAACATTATGGTACTCTATTTACAGGTGCTTGTGTACAAATCAGAGAGAAGGCACAATCCTCTTGGGATTTTGGGCACTTTCTGAGTTTTTAGTGTGAGAAATGTCTAACTGTGCTCTGTAGGAAGTCACACTTCAAATATGTATATATAAAACGCGGTATAGGCACAACAGTGATTGATTTAGTGGACTTGAAGCAAATCTTCCTAAGGCCACCTTTTTCTTGTGTCATTCATCCCCAATGTCATTCATTCTTTCTGACTTTTTCATACCAGCGTGCAGCAGAAAGGGAGCTTGTTTGTTCTATAGGGTGTATTTCTTTGTGGGGAGGTCTTCGCCAGCTACAGAATCCTAAGGTCAGGAGTATAAGGTGAGTGAGTGGGGCCGGCATGGAGCAGGAAGTGTGGATTCTTTTCTTTGTTTTACGGTGAGAGCCGGGCCCCGCCACTGTCTTCTTCTCCTCCGTCCCTGATCGTCTCTACAGGTGAGTGTCCTCCTCGTCAGGCATGTCCTCCTTCAGCAGGTTGTCCATAGGGACAATCCAGCTGTCGTTGAACTCTCCATTCAGCACCATCTTCTTCTCCTGCATCTCCGGCTGCGCCTCCATCACCTCCAGCGTGGGGTTGTCGTGGTAACCGTTCTCCACCGTGTGCAGCTCATCTGTCAGGTGTTGCTGTAGAGATCAGAGGGATGACATCTCTCAGAACTGTTCATTTTCCATCTACTTTCCTTTTTGAATTGCTTAGAAAGAAGCTTTTCACTATTTATATTCCTGATGGTACAAACACGTGCTGGTTGGTTACCTGACAGACAAAAAATGTTGGTACCTCAAGGATCAGCCTTCCCCCCCCGCAGGACCCTTTATTATGTCGGAGTGGGAAAACGTTCCACCTACCTGGTTCTCATTGTACGGCTTGCGGTGGTGGGAGGCACAAACAGCGAGGATGACGATCATGATCAGCAGAGCTCCGCAAGAGGCCAGGATGGCTATCAGGGTTTTGTTATCCGCCGGTTTCTTTAAGTAGGAAACACGACAAATTTATTTGTTACTTTGGACCCCCCCCAACGCTGCTGGTGCTTACTTATATTGATGATAGCATCCGTGCATTTACCTTTACCTTGACGATGTCTTCATAATGCTGGGATACCAATTCGCCTTTCACTGTAAGATACATTTCAAATCAATTGTTCGCAGGTGGTTTATAGAGAATTCTGATTGACTTTGATTTAACCTGACAAATCAGGCTTCTACAGAGGGCCGACGGTGCTTACCTATCCCCGTTATCTTCACATCCTCAAACTTCTTGGTGCCATTGCTGTCCCTCCACGTCAGGCTGCAGTTTCCATCTTGCAAGTTGACCAGCAGCCATTTGCACAGCTCCACCAGCTCTTTCTCCTCCTTATTCTAAAGGTGAAACAACACGTCTGTAATCGTCTATATTGATGATTCAAACAAATCAACCCAACAATCCATGAGCTGATGAGCCATCGACAACCCTTCTGCCATACATGCTGTCAGAGTTTGGACAGGAAGGCCAGAGGTGAACGCTGAGGTCGTATCCTTCTGTGCTGCCATGCGCGGATTATTTTTGGTGTGTTATGGAACAGCACAGCTGCGTGGGCAGTCAGAGAGTGTGAGTGGATGGAAGAGGTGTGGGAACGTAGGAAACTAGTGAAAGGCAGGAAGGGTTCCCATAAGACACTTTTTCCACCCAGTGATTGGATTCCTACTCTTTCATAGCGTGCTTCGCTGTGTCCTGTCTGCTGGAATCAACTCGGAGATCCACCCAGAGCCCCTCCAGGGGTGGGAAGTACTTCTGTTTATTTTTCTTATTCTTTGTAACAGTTGTCATTTTTGAAGATTTTGCTCTTTGACTCTATTACATACTTGACAAAAAAAATATCTTACTTGGCTGGTTTTAGATATTAAGATTTTGCACCCAGACCATACCAACACACATGAAGGTTACGAACAGTACTTTCATCTTTTTTTTTATTTTTGGACAAATGTAAGCCAGTTATCATCAGCTGAATCTGATATGGTCAACCAGAAAATAATTAAGAGGAAAAGTGATTTCTTTACAGTCTGGGTCTTTTGAGCTTTAAGGTCATTATTCCTCAGACATTGTCACATTTTACCACGTCTGCTTCATCTATGAAATCTTCCATGCAGCAATCAATGCATGCACCTCGTTCACCAGGACAAATTCCCCATTGGTGGTAATGAATCTATTCCTGATTCTGATTCTGTTGTAGTGCTTTAAGCAAGCAAGCCTTCTTCTGGACAGCTGAAATAGATGGGGAATTGTTTTAAACTGTTGTAAAAAAAAACAAAAAAAAAAACAAAAAACATTTACACCCTTGTTTTAAGCTTCTTCTTCCAGAAACTTGGATCATGCCAGTGGGGCCCATGATTATTCTGTTTATTGATGATTAATGATTTTTCTGTCGAAGTGGACTACAAGTGGAATACCAAACTTGAGCAGATAATGACTGAGTTTTCACTAGTTGGTGAACGGTTCGTCAAGGTGAAGAAATTCTCATTGAAGCAGTAAAAAGTCACCGTGGGCACTGGCATGTACCAATTTGTGTCAAGGCCGTAGAAATCCAAGAGAACATGATGGTCCAGTCCTTAAACAAAAACATGTCTTATTTTTGTTCTTCCTGCAGGATGTTGCACAATTATTAAACATGTTTGAACTAAAGGGACCTTTGAGAGTAAATGTCGGTGAATAAAAAGGAGTAGAACGGGTGTGGCCCTGCCTCCCAGTGACAGGACAATAGCAGAGGCTCGGTGAGAGTCGGCGCATGAACTGTGTTTATTATCACATGTGTTGTTTATGTGAATAGAAACAGTCTGATGCCAGCATAGATTTACAGATACAAACCTCAAAATAAAGTCAAATCCTACCTCATGTCCGTTGTTCAGGGAATACTGCAGACAGAAGCCAGGAAATAAATGTCAGTCAAAAGCATCAGCGACTTTTGAGTCTCGAACAATGAGACGTTCATTTGCATTGTATGTTAATGTAAAGTACCGGCAAGCCAACTGGCTCTATCTGCCTCACTACATGATGTCTTACCTTAAACGTCTTTGGAGCTGTTGTGGCTGTGGTGGTGGTGGAAGCTGTGGTGATGGTGGTGGATGGTGGGGTGGTAGCTTTGGTGGGGGTGGGGGTGGTTTGCAGGGACGTAGTTCCAGTTTTGGTGTCTGAGGAACCTGTTACAGAAGGTCCAGCCGTGGTCAGTATGGAGGGGGTACTGGTCGTTCCTGGGTTCCCAGCTGGAGAAGGGGCGCTCGATGCTGTCTGTACAGGGCTTGTGGCTGTCCCAGTTTTATTCTGGATGCCTTGGAACATAAACAACATGGCAACAGTAAACATTTTGTCCCCAGTATGAGCCCTTGAATCATTAAGCCCCCCCCCCCCCCCATAAGGTTTATTATTTCCATGTTAATAAACAGGAGATCCACAGGGGAACTTGCCTCCTTCGCTGTCGTCTTGATTTGTCTCAGAAGTGCTGGTGGTGTGAGCCAGGGACTGTTGCCCCGCTGCACCGCCTGCAGGGGTCTTTGTGATCATTGTTGTCGGTTGTTGCACAGTGACAGGCACCTCAGTCCCAGATGGCTTAGTGGATCCAGAAGCTTCAGATGTCTGTACAGCGTCAGGATTGTCAGATACCTCTACACCGCTTTTGCTGGATGATGTTGCAACTGGGGTCAGCTGGGATGTTGCAGCTGGGGTCAGCTGGGATGTTTCAGCTGTGGTCAGCTGGGGTTGGTTTAAGGTATCAACTGTAGGAATGGGATCTTGCTTTCGAGTAGGGGTAGAGTCAGTAGTGGTGATGGTAAGTACTGCTGGTTTGTCTGTGGTGGCTGCTTGTGACTGCTGTGCAACTGAGGCGTTTGTGGCCTCGGATGCAGCAACCGATGAGCTATCAACGGTGGTGACCACAGCCGTTGATTTTGCGGGTGTTGGTGTTTGTGTAGTTTCACTGGTCTTGCCAGTTGTCAGAGTTAGAACTGTAGGGGTTCCAATAGTATTACCATCATTAGATGTACTAGGCATGGGTGGATCACCTCCATTTGGCGTAGGTGTTCCAGCTGTCACACTCTTCGACACAGAAGTATCTGACTGACCTTCCTCTGAACAAACGCTATGAAAGAGGAAGCCTAAGGAGGAAAAAAATTAATGATTGTTAGTAAAATAAGCTATTAATGCTAAATAAGTAACATGAAAACAAACCCACCAGTGGCGAAGATTTACACAAACCTGCATCAAAGGAAGAGTTCGCCCAAATAATGTTAAATCATTTAGTCTTTATCTGCTCTGATGTCAACAGAAAATTTCGTGGTCTACAATTGAAGTAGACGGGGACTTAAAGTAATTTGAAAAAGATGTTGTTCATACCTTCAGTGTACAGTCGAGCTTGTGCACATATAATCGTACTTTTAGTATTATTAATCTTCATATCTCAATTAGTAAAGCTTGCTTGCTCATGGGAGAAATGTTGGGTCTCTGTAAATACATTAATCATCGAGTATGGTCTAGACCTGCTCAATTGGGAAAGTCTTTTTTCGTCTTTTTTGCACATCCAGAAGACATGGAGCATTAACATTCAGTTGGACTTGTGTATGCTGCCACCTGATGGATGTTCATTAGCTCCATTTTTGGATTACATCAACTTTTGAGAAAAAGCTCTGCTTGTTCAGCTGCCGAACACTCCCTCATGTTTACCAGCTGACTCGCTAGCTTTGTCTTTCTGCTGTTCAGTGCCAGGCAGGTAGTGTGAGCTGGGTATCAGAGCTGTTTTGCTGCTGGAATCCATGTTGATGAGCGCAGTGAGAGTGATGACAACAGTAAAGGTGCAAGTCCTAAATCCAAAACAATGAGCCTGAAGGACGCTAAAATGCTCTGTAGAGTAAACTGCAGAGTTGGGAGATAAGTCCGTGTGGGTCGCTTGTTACCAAAAGACCACTTTTCATGTCACACTTAGTCATCTCAGCCATTGTTAATATATATTTTTAAAAAATGCGGTATGAATTTAAAATAATGGTCTCTTTCAAAGTTGAGGCCAGCTCTCTGAAGTCCGAGCTACACTGACCTCTGCTCCTGGAGTTCCTGTGGGTCGGACAGCTGTAAGCTTCAGCTGCGGCCCTCCATCTTCTTCTGTTCCCTCTATTTATAGTGACCAGGACAGGATGCTGCACACAATAAACTTGGAAGCACCACACCCCGTGACCACGGCCTGTTTGGAGCGCCCTGTGAACAATCCTTGTCTGACTTGGCGGCCAGAAAACAATGGTCCTACCCACACCCCCACTCCAGCACTTTCTGACCTCCACCCACATCCAGTGACTGCAGCGTGCGTGTGTGGTGACACTTACACACAGCCCCTATGCATGACATGTACATTATGTAATATTTACTCAGAGCATTGTGAGTAGACGCAGGTAGGAGCAGCTGCTGTGGTCCAAAGCGTTTTACAGCGCGTACATTCATACGTTGATCCGGGGAAAGTGCAGACCAGCACATCAGGAGCAGTTTGAGGTTCAGAATCTTGCCCAAGGACCAGACCAGACCCCAGTTAATTGATACCTCCACCAAAATTCTTCATTCAGTAAGAATTAAAAACAGCTACAAAACTAGAATTTCATGAATTTCATTCATAACCCACTATTTTTTAAATCTATATTAAACGTATCCCTGAAAAAGCATCAAAGGTTCGGCCACTCTGCACGGCTTAAAGTAAATGTTAACCGAGGAAGTTTTTTTTTTTGTTTGTTTTTCTTTTGCTCAGATATCGGAAAAAACATATCAGAAACATCTCTTGCAAACTGCAATCGGACCATTCAGGATGTTTTCATGACTTCGTCTAACCATCCCTCCCATGGCTTCTGAATGCAGCATCAGGATGGTGTCAGAGGCGAGCAGATAAGAGTCTGTTCTGGTCAAGTGGAGGCTGGTAGAGCCAAGCCTGTCCCGTCTCTGTGAAGCACCGACACATCACTTATCAGCCTTTAGCCTGCTGCCGTAAACACAGTTACTAAGAGAGGAAGACTGTCAACATTCTGGAGTCCTTTGATTGAGCTGAGTGCTCTCTCTGCAGTACATGCGCTGTGTGCTCCTCCGAGGCTGTTTGACAGCGCATAACATCTGCTTTCCTTAGAATAACGTGTTACAGAGACCCTGAACCTGCTGTGTTCAACCTGTCAGGAAACAAACTGGAGTTTGGGGAAGGTGCACTGCAGCTGCTCGGATATACCAGTAGCAGAGTCGATCCCAGGAATGCAACAAGAAACTGAAAAAAGCAGTGTAAAGTACGTTGATACCAGTAGATTAATGGATCTGGAAACTTTTCAAGCATTACACTATTTGTGTGGAATTTAGCTGACAGGCAGGGGTTCAGTATATTTTTCCATATATGACGAATATATATATACAAGACACAAGCAAGACGTCTTCGGACCCAATCCGTCTTCTCGTTCTCCCACCCTGCCGTCTCTCTCGCTCTCCCTCCCCCAGGTGTGGCGTCTCGTTCGGCGTGACCTCCGCTGACCCAAGCTGTCAATGTTGCATCTGTTTCTTAGCGGGCGACAGCACCCGCTGATCCCGCTGCTATCAGTACCAAGGCTGTTTTTACCTCACCCACACATTCCTCACACACACATGCACACACACACGTCACTAAGTGGATTCCGTCAAATCTACTTGCGCGGCCTTTCTCTCAATTCAAAACAACATACACCATTTTGTCCTAGTTTGTTTACTTGAGGAGACTTCCTGTAATAGTTAATAACTTTTTAAGATAACATCCCTCTTTTTTAGAATTATGGTCCCACTTAGATCTAAGGAGCCATTTTACGTCTTTCAGGTTGCAGTCATCGGGATTCAGGCAGATGGTTGGTTGCAGGACAGTAAAATTAGTTAATGTCAACAGTAATGGTTGATAAAAGTTTTAATATTTAAAGTTTTTTTCCATCCTCTGTGCCAGATGTTCTGCACTTCTATCACGCAAGGAGAAAACAGTTATACATAGTTACAGAAAAGTTATTCTTTGATTATACACGTTGGACATGAATGACCTCATGTTTTGGGGGGAAATTTACAACAATTTTGTGTTGCTTGGAAGACAAATCTGCATTTTCATAGCTACATGCCTTAATATGAAAAAATACAGAAAATGATAGACAGGACACAGTTGTATTTAATATTTGATTCCATTCTTAGTTGTCATCACTACGCATACCACATAGACAACGTATATGGCTTAACTGTAATCCTCTCTTCCTGCCTTTAAACCCACCCAGACAACACACTGATCATGAAAAGACAATATGCAAAAACGAAAATGATACATAGTCCCATGTCACAATGACGATAAAAGGTGTGACCTGCTCCACTGGACTGTATGACGGTCAGACAGCGGAGTGTGTGAGAACCGACCTTCTGTCCTTTCCCTGGCTCGTCTCTCTACTTTTTGGCTCACTTAGTGACAGGAAACAGTTCTGTTGATTTGGGCATTTGTCATTCTAATTTTGTACTATACAGTACCTTAGTTCCATGGCCCTATTTGGTTTAATTGTTCTCACTTGGGGTTGTGTATACATTATTTGAGCCATTATGTGCCAACGGAAGCTAATCAAGCCTTTCAGCATCAGTTTCGTCCTATCCCTTGCTTACGCTTAACAGTCTTCCTGGTACCTGATGTATATAGTTTTTTTGTGTTGGGAGGAAGCTGGTGCAAAAGAATGAACATGAACAACGCTAATGAAATGCTGTGAAGTGCCACACGTCACCTGTCAATCAAACACCACCGGTGAGTTGACATTTTCTTTAGATATCGTGTTCACGAACTTAGAGTGTACAGGCGGTGCTTTTGTCTTTGCCAGATGGTGTTGGTGAAAATATTTCCAGTTGCACTGTTGATGTTGGCACGAGCAGTATTTACAAATCAGAAACCTGTTGCTGCGGTACAGTTCAACAAAAACATTAATCCGACAAGAACTCGGCACGACTATCAGTTTTTTCCTTCGTCAGAGACAGAGACCTGAAACGTGTTGCTTCCGGACTTTGATACATGTTATATTTGTTATGTATGTTATATATTGTGTTGTATATATATATAAATAGCATTATCATATCATCATTGTATTGTTGTATAGATATGTGTGTGTTATTAATGTTCCATGAAAATGTTAAGTCTATATGTATTTTTCTTATATCTTTTTTATAAATACACCTTTTAGAAAATGTTTTCATTTCAAGGAGTGCCCGATAAAAGGTCAACATGTCTTGAAATATCTTCTTTTTTATTGCTGTTATGTTAATATTGTTAATATTTTTTATGTAAGATAGAGAGAAGCAAAACTGGCACCTGTTCATCAAGACAAATGGCAGATTATTACAGGATTCTTAAACTGAGGGAACATGCATTACCCTATAATCTCACAAGATAAGCGTGATCTATGGGGGGGACTTTTCTAATCTCACCTCTGTCATCAGCCTTTTTTCTTTCCTTCTTTCTTTTTTTTTTTTTTTTACAACTAAAGCAGCTCTGGCGACTAGCTGTTGAACACAGTGGAATGTTTGGCAGTGGAATAATCATTTCTCCCAGGAGTTGTTGGTAAGACAACACGTGTTGGACACTTATATAGTATAGAATAGAGGGCATCGTTCACAACCAAATAATGGAGCATAAAGTATAAATCTTAATAAACTGTGAGAAAAATGAAAGGTAAGTTGGTTTAATTTAATCCATTTGTTTGTGGTGCTGTTATAGGAAACAAAGAAAGGCTCTGATAAAAGTTCCTAATCACTCAAAGAAACATGTAAACATGATAAATGTCAGTAAACATGTTTATTATACAATTGTTAACACTAATTCATTTAATGTCTTGTAATGTTAAAATGACTTAAAAAGGACTTATAACCTATACCACTATAAGGACCCTAATATAAAGTGTTTGATTTGATGATCACAAAAAAGACAATTTTAACAATGAATGTTATTGCCTTCTTGTTACGTAATGTTGGATCTGAGAGGGCTGAAATAGTACCCAAAATTAAACCAAGAGAAGGTGATTAAAAAGACACCAGACTGATGAAGTCATTGATGAAAATAATAAAATGAATTAACGGTACAGTCATAAAGAAGTAGGTTATACTGCTTTCTTCAGAGAGGGAAAACCAATTTGTGCCAGAAGTCTGTCCCTAGTGACCTGATCTACCTTTGAAGCTGCTCCCATAGTGAACCTCTGGAGCGTGACAGTGTTTAGCCTGTATTCACTGAGACTAAGTGGAGGTCCGGGGGAGGTCAGAGGGTGCTCTCTGTCTGCCTACACTCCCTTCAGGAGGTCCCGCTTTTCGGTTCCCGCAGGCGTCAACCTCATCCTGCTCGGTGTGAGCGCACATTGAGGAGAATGACAGTGTAGCCAGAGGGTGGAGACTGGCTGAATTGTCTTTGCTTCCTGACCACCATGTTTTGAATAAATGCCCCCATGAGCAAGACCCCACAGACACTTAAACGTGGAGAGGGTAAGGACGACGGGAGAGAAGGACGGAGGGGACATTTTTATTGCTCTCTGTCTGTTGGTATCATTTGGTCAACGCGAGGTTCAACACTGATTCTGGGTGATAAGGTCTGGCTCAAACATGTTGGACGGGGGTTGAGGCAACCCTTTATGTGGAGCTGGCTTTGTGCATATGTTGAAACAGAAAGGGGATAAACCCAAATAGTTATAGTCAATTAGTGAGCGTTGGCCTAATTCTTTCCAAATTTTTAAAATCAGCACCTGTGAAGCTTACTGAGTGACAAACCATGCAGAAATGACTACCGGTATTTGTGTTTTTTGGGAAGGGGGTCTGGGTTAGGGCAAACTATGCTTTCATACTCTAAGAAACACTGATGTGGACTTGGGACCTGATTTGGGATGATCTGCTACTACTTGGGATAATCTTGAGATTTGGACCAAAGAAGTCACATTGCCTGCTAAGAAACAGTTACATCACGCCACTGCCCATAAAACGTCTATCTAGTTGTATTTAGAATATTCTGTTTACATGTTCAGGAAATAGGAAATAAACTTTCATGTTTGATTTCTAAGATCCTGACATGACATTTGGTTTTGACAGTCATCCATTATCAGTCGTCTGCACGCAGCTGCATCTGCCCAGTGAAATAAAAAGTTACGCACATCAGTAGAAAGTCTGTCAACACCAACTGGCTCTAGCATGTTTTTTTTGCCATACAACTTCAAATAGGAGCACTAAAAATATCCACCAGACAATATAATGCAATCCAGTACAAAAGCCACACTGTTTTGGACTTTGTCAGAAATTGAATGTAAGCAACACAATGGCAGTATTTAATGAGGGCTTTTTGTTTTAGATTTGCAGTATGTGGAGGTGTGTGTAGTTTATCAGTCGTGCCGCAGAAGGTTAGATGAATCTGTTTACGCCGTCACAGACAGTGTTGGGAATGGACTTTTATTTGGGGAGAAAACCACAAATCCCAAAATGTAAAACTACATTTTAGGGTGAGGGATTGGGTTAACATTCAGTTTAACACTGATGCCTCCATATGATTTACATAATAAGACCATCACTGATAAGACTAGCTATTTCTGTATATAAAAAGATATTCTAGATAATGATAGTTATTCTTAATGCTGATCATGGGGCCAGATTCTGATTTATCTGGTTGGAAAAATCCTAAAAAAGAAAACTATTGTTTATGGCAGAGTGCTGAGGAGCTGCTCTCTGTAGTCTGGTGGTACGGCACAAAGACAAAGTTTACTTTGTTTCACCTTTGTCATCTTCTGTTCAAGGGGGTCGCCTGAGTCAACAAAAAAAGGGAAGTTCCTTGTAGTTTAGGTTTAGGTTGAGGGTCAGGCTTCTGGGTAGGGTAAGGCTCCATGTAATACTAGTCCATGTAATGTCCTGGACAACTGTGTATGAGTGTGTGCGTGTGTGTGTGTGTGCCAGCTATCCAGCCAGTTATCCTTCCAGCCTGCCAGGCACTGACTGTAACCCTGGACTGATGTGCATCTGACCGTGAACATGCACTATGCGTGCCAAACGGACTAGAGTAAATAAATAAATGTAGCGGCGGCGGCAGTACAAAGCTGCCCCGTTAGCTTGGTGACAGTCCACACAAAGGCCCCTCTGCCCCCACGTGCGTCCACGCAGGCATGGACTACTGCCTCAGTGCAGACCCCTGCTGCAGCCTGGGCCTTTTAGGGCTCAGCTGCCCCCCATCCTTGTCCCATTAAGAGAGGTAATTCATCTCTGTGAGACTGAGGGAGCTGGTGGGTGTAGGAGTGAGGAAGGGAAGGGAGGGGTCTTTGCTTTACATTGTGTGCTCTGATGGAGGGAGGTGAGGAGCTGTGAATGTAAAAACACTCGGCGGGAATAAAAGCGAGACAAGTGAAAGGGAGGAGAGGGGGAGGGGGGGTGAGAGGAGAGAAAGTGAAGAGGGGTCTGAGACACACTAAATCTAACGGCCACATGGAAGTGAGTGACCACACACATACACACACACACACACACACACACACAAAGGATAACACTTGCACCCTTGCACACATTATTCACAAACAACACACTCCCTGTCCTTGGAAACCAGGCTGGTATGTGTGTTTATATGAGCTGTGGGGCGCACTAATGGTAAAAGTTCAATGTTAGTGCTCCATCAACCTCCCCCCCAGCACACACACGCACACACACACACACACACACACACACACACACACACACACACGCACACACACACACACGCACACACACCAGGATATCTGGAAATTTACGTTGTTGGAATTTACCTGTAGTTCATTCATTAATGAAGATGTGTGTGTTTCTTTTTCTTGTCATATCACACATCAAAACGAGTAACTGCACAAAAAAAAAATGTACATTTTCAATCTGCTGGTTTTTGGCTGTGATCACTGCAGCCCAGTATGATGCATTTTACACATTAGCTGACTTCTGTCCTGTGGCTGGAGTGGGGCTCTCACCACCCAGCTCTTCACAGCTTAAAGGGCAGTCCGCCAATTTTACACATTAAACTGCGTTTCCTGGTTTTTACAAGCACCAAGGCGAAAGGGAGAAAAAAAGTAAAGCGTTTTGTGGCTCCAGGGGAAGCTGCTTGAAATCTCACCCAGTGGCTAAATTGTATTGTGGGCAATGGGGGAATTGAAAAGCCATCCGGTCTGGCATCGCACTCTGACTGCTTAAAAACCAATGATCAAAATCCAAACAAGACAACCGGAGAGATCGCCTTTTATTCATTTCGCACATGTTAAATTACCAAAAATGCAACTTAGCCCCTGAGTGACATCACTGGAGGCAATATATCCAATTACATGCAGCTTCCTCCGGAGCCACAAAACGCTTTATGCTACTGTTTTCACGTATGCCATAGAATTCCCCAAGACCTGTTCACACTCTTTAATGTGTAAAATTGGTGGTGTTCCCCTTTAAATGAACTGGGACTCCAGTCAAGTCCACTGATATGTGGTATGACATGCTCCTTACTTAGTGTGATTATCTAAAAATATACAGGCAAAGTCATACGATGTATCAAATAAAATATCATGAACAGCACATCAGTTAGCAAATGGTTTATGTATCTGTTTATCTAGTTCAATGATAGTTTAAGTCATTATTAGTAATTCACAATAAAAAAAAAAGAAAAATGGCTATATATGAGTGAAAGCAGAAAACTCAATGCCAGGGAGGACCTGAACCTCGAAAACTAAATTTGGGGGAAAAATATGAACTATAGCTGAGAAGATATAAGCAAAACTATAAACTATCTGCACAGCTAGATACCACAAAAGGTAAGTGAAACTTAGGGAGAGACAATGAGCAGAGGCTCAGTGTGTTGACATGTCTCATGTCACACACACACACACACACACACACACACACACACACACACACACACACACACACACACACACACACGCCCGCACTCTCATTCGACTAATGGAGCAGCAGCCGTCCTCTGTTTTCTTAAAAATTGGGGAGTTCACACAAAGTGATGAGGCAGATGAAAAGAGTGCTGAGAAAGTGAGGAGGGAAAGATGAAGGGAGGGAAGGAATGAGGCCTTGGATGAGGGAGAGGAGGAGGCGGAGGAGGAGGAGAACGAGAGTCCGTGGCGGTACCAGCCGCGGGCCTGATTAATGGACACCTGGCCGCGCGGTGTGGCATTCTGGGTAAAAGGGAGGGAGTGTGGGGTTACAGTAGGGGTGAGGGCAAGTGGCTCTTTATCTGGAGCCTCGGACAGTGATGAAACGCTCGGCTTTACAGAGAGCAGAGGTTCCTCCCTGGAGGAAAAACCTGTGTCCACATGCCAGCCGTGCCGAGCCTTTAAAAACAAAGTGTGCAGCATCTGGACTCACTCTAAATCATAGCTCATCAGACGAACGTACTTCAATCAGCCACTTGTTTGCCATTTAAACAAATAAAATAAAGACAGCCTACATTTGATTGTGTTACTTGAACGCCACACACAGCTGTGGATGAATGTTAATATTTCCATTCAGTTTATTTTACTTTCATTGCAATAAAATGTTAGTACTTAGTAAGGAAAGTGTCATTTACATTCGACAAAAAAATGTATACAACAAAATTCCTCCTTTTTGTTCGTCTGTTATACTAACAACAGTTTTGTTTTGTTGCTAGCACTAGCATTCATTTGAATTAAATTACCAAATAAACATAAAAAGGACAAGGACCTCATTCTCCCCTTTAACCATCTCAAGCTCAACGCGGCCCACGGTGTCTTTCGACTATCCAGCCGGGCCAACTGGGCCAACCCTGGGAGGATGGGAGTCAGAACAAGAGCCATGCCAATCTGGTTCGGTTTAAGGCTGCACTCGGTTGTGTTTGATAGCAGGAAACTGACAAAATGGTTCTCAAAACAACAGGAGTGACTGGAGTCTGTCACACCCAGACCCGTCTCCAAAACAACGTCTTTACGGAGTTTGCAAAAGTTAATTTCATTACATAAACCTCTGTAATGTGTAATGACGAAAAAAACACATTGTACCTTGTAGAGACTATAGAACACTCAAAACAGTTTTGCAAAATATGTGTTTTTATAACTTACAGTATGAATGGAGATCTGAAGTCTCAGCTAATTGATTCATTTATGGTATGAAACCAATGCATGAATTACAAAAAAAAATGATGGTATGCCTTCATTTTTTTTGTTTATTAAATTGCAAAAACGTCTTCACCATCTGTATCCCTAAAGCTCCCAAACAATCTCTTTAAAATGGTGAGGAAATGCGTCTCTCACAGCTCTCCTCCACATCTTTTTTTTCTGCCTGACTCTCATTCAGCTGGATGAAAAGCCTCCCCGTGGCTGAGTGGGACGGAGGGTGGCTCAAGGCCGTCTCCTGCCGCCACACCCTCCTTGGGAACCGGGATGTTGATAAAGATTTTTCCCATCTATTGTTCTCCGTTCTCTCCCATGTACGCCAGCCAGCGCAGACAACAGACGAGTGTGCCAAGCAGGCAGCGTCTCCCTAGGCCGCTGGTGTTCAGACGGACCGGGAGCCCCCGACCGCCTGTTATCTTATAGGAAACGGACAAGTCATGAACCCAAAAACGCACATGACAGATGGTCTCCACAGGGGTTAGGAAGTCCTGGAGAGGACTGATAACTGATGATGCTGCCTTCTCCCTGCAGTCCAGGAATCATATGAGCACTCGGTAATTTACTTTGGGTAAACATTTTTTAGTCAGTTTTTAATTTGAGTATCTTGACTACTTTTTTTTGTACATCTTTTCTACACTCAGCGTCACTCGCAGGTTTATGCATCACTTTCATGTCATCTGTCAATGCTGGTAGCATGATGGAGAAAAGAGGTTGAGTTGAAAAAGGTTAAATGACATCCAAATTAGGCAGCGGTCATTATGAAGAATAGAAGAATGCCCCAAAGCACCACAAGTATGGCCAATGGATTCAGTATTTTCAACTTAATATGGTTTCTTTATTTAGTTTGTTTAGGCATCAGAAATGTGTGTGTGTGTGTGTGTGTGTGTGTGTGTGTGTGTGTGTGTGTGTGTGTGTGTGTGTTTTTAAATTGAAAGAACAGTATGTGTTGTCGACGTTCACTACACGATTATCTTGGCCAAACATAGTTTCTAAATTTAGATTTTGTCTCGAAATCTATCTAACTTTGTCTAACTTTGATTTCAGTATCAAGATGACTTATGACCGTAATCATGAACATAGCGAGTATTGCAATATCACAACACCACAAGTACAGTATGTCATTTCTGCCACTGGGGTGTTACAGTCAAAACAAAATACATAAGTAGTGTAGGATTATGGAGGTTGTTGTCATCATCGTTAAACAGCCACCATTATTGCGGAACAGTCTATCTGATCTCTGAGTCAGAGACTCTGACTCAGACGGAGATGATTACAGGTGAGGTCACGTTTTAAAGTTTCACTCACTTGACATTTAGTCACATTCTCTGACTTCCTTCCTCACTCTCTCTGGCTCTCTCCAGGAAGAACAGGCACCCACTTGAGAAGCATTGTTACCTTGATTAAACTTGTGGATATAACAAATGTCAAGTTTTAATTTTTTTTATTTACATATATATGTGTATATATATGCAGAAATGCTACACATCTTAAAATCGCTTACTTTATCCACCTTTCTTGGCCCTATGATGACACAGACACCTGGCAAGTGGATATCTAACTATTTAATTTGAGCATTCATATCTGGGCTCAAAAGTGAGTAAAAGCTGCCCGCTCTCACTCCCAGCGCACCACATACAGCAGCCTGGTCAGTGGCCCGACACTTCCAGAGTCTGACACTGTCATTAACCCTTTCATTTGCTATCAGAAAGCTTTCTCATATACCTCATTATGACAGAGAAGAGATCTGAAACACCAGAAATCAACATTTTTTTTTCTATTTGCCATGGCACCAAACTGCAGACTGAAGTTATCGGGTTAATTCAGAGGAAACAGAGTGACTCACTTTGGTGCTACTTGTGCTACTATATTGCATTCGTGTTGAGGCTTTCCAGCCTTTCTTGTGATAACAGGGCATTAGACACACAGACACAGATGCACGTTCACACGCACACAGAACAACATCGGGCTTTTATTTTTAGAAAAGTGCTGACAGCCATCAGGCTGTGTTTTGGGGCTGTGTCACACGTTTTTTTTTTTTTTCACACGCTCGAGAAAAATAAAAATAAAAGCCTCCCCTCTGAGTCCACTGACCGTGGTGGTGAGAGAGCGGCAGGTGCATAATTAAAGAAAAACACTTTCCTCGCCTCTCTGCCGGGGAGGGAGGTCAGGGTCACTTCATTATGCAGGCTCCTTCTGTCTTCACACACAGCTATTGGGAGTGTGTGTGTGTGTGTGTGTGTGTGTGTGTGTGTGTGTGTGTGTGTGTGTGTGTGGAGAAAAAGGGGGACTTGGGGACTCCTTCACTGTGGGCTTGTGTGGGGGGGGAGGCGCAGATGTTTCATACAAACTTCATACAGTCCACACAGCAGCAGCAAGAATGTAAGCTTCAAAAGTAGCTCAGAGGAAAAAAAGCAGTCACTGATGCAGAGGACTCAACTTGTTTTTTTTCAGTTTGTGCACAAATGAAGGCACTAAGAAACAAGAGGAAGACAAAGAGGCTTGGACTGGCAGTCCTGGTTGGAGCACGTCTAGAGTTTGGCGCTCTTCCACAGGCAGCAACCGCAGATGCTTTTTTCCTGTTAGTCCACAAACCTCATAAAAATCTGACAATTTTGCAATACTTGCAATAACTTTCTTTTATATAATTCACTTGTCTTTTATATATTACATAATATAGAAATATCATGAAAATAAAGGTAAATATATCATTATATTATATTTCTACCCTAATGATCGTATTGGCCCTAAAAGTTGAGTATCAGATATCCAGGCTTTAGGTATTTGCTCTTTATCGCTGCTTTTATCTTACCGCCTAATACTTGATTGTGAATACAAAACATATGGCGATCACTGATACAACCGAAAAGCTACAGATTAAACCGCTCGGTCACATCCTGGGGGTGAGCAGATGATTCAAAAGAGGATGAAAAGTAGACAAACGGTATTTCTACCACACAAACTCAAATGTCCCTGTTTATTTTTTTTTTCCATGCGTTCATTTCTACAGAGCTCTGAAATCTCCACCTGCTACAACAGGGAAATGCTGCCTACACGCACAAACACCTTCCACTCAGTGTCATAATGACATATATCGAGGAGCCTCCTGTACTAGAGCATCATTTTGAGATTCCCATGTTTCATATGCTCCTTCACACTTCTGTCACTTCATGTGATGGAATGTAAAGAATTATATGTACTCAGGTACTGTACTTTGAAGGTACTCACCTGCATTATATCATATTGTACTTCGATAACTTAAGTTACTAGTTACTATGCAGACTGCATGGTGTATCAAAGCCAAAGCAGAATATTTTCTTATTACTTTATATGTATTACTTGTGTACTTTTGTACAGTACAGTAGGATTTTAAATGAAGTACTCTGACATAAATATGTGATTAAATGAGAAATGAGAATTCATACATTGCTTTATTGGTTATTTTACTGAATAAAAAGTCTTAATACCTCCACCACAACGGCATAATGAGTATTTCTGGTAGTTAAATGAGCAGCCTCAGACTACTTCATTACATTCTTATTTAAGCAAAATTTGAAACACAGAACTTTTCTTCATGATGGGGTATTTTTACACAAAGGTATTTCTACTTCCACACTGTTAAAGATTTGAAAACTTCTTCCGTCTGTGATTTTGTAAAAAGACCGGTTATTCTGTTGGCACCTGTTGCTGCATCACACAGCCGATGCTCACACTCTCTTGGTTTCTGCCTTGAAAACTCTGATGCTGCAGTTCAAGATTTCACTCCCCAAAAGGCAACCATACATCCTCGTGCAGTTGTGTGTTTTAGAGGCATGCTAAAGGGGGAACGGTGCGTTCCAGAAGAATAAAAGCACTCAGACATCCCGCCGCGCTGTGAGAGCCGTCACAGGTGTACATGCACTTTGAATTCAACTCTACTCACTGAGAGACAGCAGCAGCCACGTGATCCTCATAGTCGCTCTCATCCTGTTGCAGCTTGTTTCTTCTCCCAGATGTATGTATCCTTCATGCAGTGCTGCGCTACAATCCTCACTCTGGACCTGGAGCCGTTTTAGGGGATGATGAGCCCGAGTCCCGAGTCCTGTCACGCCTTTCTCCTTGAATTTGTATCTCAAGTAAATGATCTCGCCGGACCTATTGTTCACTTTCTTCTTCTTCTTCTCCTTTTAAACTGAAAGCCAAGAATGCTTTTGTTTGTCTCTGCTGCTTCTTTCTCTTCTCTCTCTCTGCAGAGTTTGGGATTTGGGGGGGAAGAGTATTTCTGCGTCTCCTTGACGGTGCTGTTGTTGCTCTCTCTCTCTCTCTCTCTCTCTCTCTCTCTCTCTCTCTCTCTCTCTCACAGACAGACACACACACACACACACACACAGTGGCTTGGTGCTATATTGTGCTCAGTCAGTCCTCAGTATGTTCAGCTGTTAGCAGCCAGTTTGGCAGACCAGGAGCACTGCCCATTCCCCCCAAACTGTCCCTGCCTCCCTTATCATGAGGAACCAGGGGCAGACCCAGTTTGGTCCAATCCCAGAGCTCTGAGCTCTCTGCTGGACATTTTGAATAACAAAGGAAGCTGTGAGACAATGTGTTCCCCTGGTTTTGATTCTTTCCTAAAATTGTCCATGGCTCAAGGACGCAGGGTGAAGTCACATCAGCGCTGATGTCGTTTGATCAAAGGGGAGGCCTGATCACAGTCCCAGAGTCAGCTGTCTTCATGTTAACATCCTCCGAACACTGTCACACAAATACAGGCAGAGGTGTAACATGTGGCTGCTGAGCGCCTGCAGAGCTTTGGACCTAACACCTGTAACAGAAAGGAGGACTTATCTCCCCCATGTTGCTCAGTAACGATGGGAATGGCGTCTCTTTAAAGTGAGCTGGGTTGTTTCCAAGAGTCGCTCATTCATTTTTCTTTCTCAGGGGGCAGGGGTTTATCTGCAGCATAATCACAGGATACACTTAGGGGTGAGATTTGGATCAGACTCAAACTTAGACACTCCACCATAATAACTTCATTTCACATGTGTGGACTAGGTTTAGCAGCAATGCAGTGATTCAAATTTGCTACAGATGATACTGTATCCATCTGCTCTTTCGGGGAAATGCCTTGCCCTAAAAATGCAACTGATGCAACAGTGATAGAAGCACTGCAGGTTTAAATTCTGTGTGGCTTATTGATGTGTTTCTCAGCTAATGCTGTGAGCAGGCCCCACACGGAATCTGCAGCCGCCTGGTTGTCAGGAGCAGTGAGGAGTCGTCACAGTACAGCTGCTGAAGCCATGACAGCACAGAAGGGATGGGAGGATAGAAGATACTATCAGCAGTCAGGATAAAAACACTCTTGATTAGTCGATCGCTGTGAATTACAGTTATCAGGATAATCATGAATAACCTCCGTGAGGGACTTGGAAAAAGCTGTCTGATGATTTTTTTGACTCATGGCTGCATTCATGGCAGAACTGTGCCTGTTGTTAGAACAAGGAGACGGGTGCAAACCATTTATTCATCCTTTATGTGTGTGCACCTATGATGAAATAAGAATACTGTTTCTCGACAAAATGTTTAATAAAAGGATTCCAGTATATTTCCACATCTTCAACCAGCACCACCAGGCAGAGCAGCTGCAGCGGAGTTCACAGAGCTGTGCACAGCAAACACATCCTGTAAAGTGTTTCACCATCTCTTCTTTCTGTTGTATCTGCAGAGCATTTCTCTAAATTGTCAGTGTATAACTTGACTGGACCAACACAAACTAACTGTTCCACGGTGTTTTCATGCAAAATGATTATTCAAGGAATCTTTTAAATAATTTTGACATTAGCCTGCCCTTGTTTGGAATAATATGACACATATGACACAGATATTCTGTACCCTATTTGCCCCTTTCTTCACATTTGTTAAAAAACGTTAATGTTACCTGATCAGATGATCATAAAATAAGGCTTTCATCATTGGTCTCAGTTCAGCAGCGCTGGAATAAGGCTTCTCTTTGCAGGTGGCATTTATTGTAGGATGTACAATCAACTCAGTCAGTCAGTTGTCTTTGTTCAAGGAAAAGAAGAGATTCAGCTGTGCTCTAATCTTTCAGGCATTTTACTGTGTTTTAAAATTTCATTCATTCATTCAAACATTTTCTTTCTTTCTTTCTTTCTTTCTTTCTTTCTTTCTTTCTTTCTTTCTTTTAATTAAACATTTTCATATCAATTGGCATTAACAAAAGAAAAAAAGCTTCTTTCCATTTTCTTTCTGCTTTTGCAATTGGATAAAGAAGTCATTCATACACACTACGTAACAAACACTTTGGTGAACCATCACTAGCTGTGTCTTTTCCTGTGCTGGGAGTTTTAAATGATGAATATTCATTTGTTCCATTTCCATTAACTCGCAATGATGCTTTAATTTACTCTAGAAATGGGCACACCGGTCCAGCTGGCCTTGTGTTTGACGTTTGGATTAAAGTAAGGCAGTTGGGCCAGATTGTCGCCCCTGCAGGAACCACCGAGTTGACTCTGTCCCTTGTAGCCATGCAACGGATATCCACAAACATCCCGGGAATTGCTTTCAGGGCACTTTTACTATGCCTCCATTCACTTAGCTCCAAATCTCCCTTGACTGACGGGTCACGACTGGATTTAATCCAGATCCTTCTCTGAATGCAAAGTGCAACAACAACACCAGTTAGATGATTACAAAGTCTTCTTAAAATCACTTTGTAATCACCGAACTGCTGCTGAGCCTTCGGGGACGTGACACGAGCTTTACTGGCTGTTGATGGGAAGTCTGAGGGAAAAAAAAATAGGAGAGATAACATCAGGGGTGTGGAGTCTTTCCTGGGTGTTTCCTTCCACTGGAACAGTTAGGACTCATTAATAAAAAAAGCTTCAAAGAGATGCCCACAACATGAGGAGTCATGCTCCGACTGCAGATCTTCAGAACGTAACACTCGGTGATCTCAGGATTGCTGTGTAATTGTGCATTTAGATTTGCATTATCTGGCTGGACTATGCAGTGTTACTGGGAGATAATGAATACCCTGAAGAAGTGATGGCCAGTAGAACTGTTTCTGATCTGGAACGCGGCATTTCATATCATTGCTACGATCAGTATTTTTTCCATTAACAGCTCAAATGGCGCTCGGCTCATCTTGGCTTCAGTGTGGGAAAACTTTGCTGTAGCGGGCAGCTGCCGTCAGTGAAAATGCTCTGATAGTCCGACTGTACACTACCTGGCCGTCAGCAAACAGCGGAGACAAAGTTTAGCGACCATCTTGTGTGTCAGTTACTGCTGGTTACACCAAGCAACGGAAGTACCACCCATAATTGTTTCCCCAGTAAAGAAACAACATTTGGATTTTGCACTTTTTTTTAAGTCAGGACAGTGGTGAAAGAAGTTAGTCTGGAGCGCGCCCCCCCCCCGTGTGCTCCTGGGGTCACAACCAGAGTACAGTGGAGGCTGCAGAACCTGGGAATGCTAATGCAAACAAAAAAAACAGACAACATGCAGGGTTTCTACTGTGAATCTGGCCACAGCAAGAACTGCTTACACTTGGCTCAGATAGCTATTAGAGTGTCATTGTGGTTGATGTTTGACTCACATTTCAGACAACTATTCAGCCGCACTGAAGCAAAGATTGAAGTTGGTATCACCTGATTGGATTATGATGTCAGGGTCTCCTGGTTTCTCTTTAAGACACAGTTATTATTATTAAAGTGTAAACAACTGACTTAGTTATGTCAGATTAGCACTCATGAATGTCTGAGCGTGCCTTATATGCATGACTGCCAGCAGCCGTCCTCACTCCTGCAGCTGGTCAGAGGAATTTCGTGTTAGTTCTAGTGCTTAAAGAGCAAGTTTGGTCCCGGAGCTCCCTCGTAGATTTCACCCTCTATTACCTCCATGTGGCCTGGACGATGCACCTCAGCAACCTGGCTGGATCCACGCGCATCAGCAGTTCACTGAACTGAGAGAAGATGTCAGCTGGAGGGAGGGAGGGAGAGAGGGAAGGATATGCCACCGGGCTTCCTGAATGTGACTGATTTACTTGTCGCTGGTCTGCCTGTCAGCTGTGACTCAAAACGGAAGGATGTTCTCTCCGTCCACTTTGATGTCAACTGTTCCACTAATAGACTGCTGATCAGGACCGCTTTTGTGTCTGAGGCAGCTCATCGGCTTCTGACACTGCTATATGAATCGTTTGGAGGCCAACGCCAATGCTGATGTTTTTTTTAGCTGGATCCAGTAAATGGCCTGAATTTGAACACCTCAATCAAAAACAAAATACAGTTGCAACTTTGGCTGTCTGACTTGAAAAAAAACAAAACATGCCTGGAGAAACAACAGACAAGTTTGCTGGAGATACAGGCTCATAAATCTACCCCTCTATCTGCACCACATTCATGTTCGTTGTCATGTGAAAACATGAAACTCAGCTTTTTAACAAAATCACTCTGCTTTAATGAGAAAATTGCTCACTTCCCAAATTATGAAAGCATTTTGTGCTCTGTCCGAAGGCTGCGGATAGTATTTCATGAGTTTGACAGATCAATGTAACAGTTGTTGAAATATGAAATTGTGATCACAGATTTTGTTTTATCCATTATTGCCCTGGTGCCCTATCAGTAAAACTACTGTATGCTACGTGAAGTGGTGGACAACTAGCTGGATGCACGATGTTGACGCCAAACATCTGAAGTCATTCTTTTGAAGTAGAAAAAAAATATGTTGGATTCAACACTAATGCAGGAAAAACTGTGGCAATAGGTAAAGCTGTTTGCTGACTTTGTAAAATGAAATGGCGTTTAATTTTAGCTCGCCATGCAGCTTCGTCAGTGGAACATTGGGACACACACTACTCTTCCTCTGTTCAACTGACTTAAATGATATACAATATTATTATTTAACCTCATAATATATCTTACATACCATACTATATTATAATTTGCTATATTGTACTATAGGTTGCTATATGTCTTATTATATTATATATTATATCTATGTCAATAAAGACAGATACTGTCTGACTGCCGCTATTAATCATATCACTGTCACTATAATCTCCTAAACAGGTCTTTAATTCTATAGCCTCTAAATCTATTTTTATTTTAGTTCTATATATCTCCCAGTGTTCATGTTTTACTATTTTCTATTCATCTGAACTTATTTTTGTCTTTCTTCTGCTGCAACAATCCAGTTTCCTGTCTGGGGATCAATATGATACGATCATTTTGTCTTGTCTTGTTAAGTGAGGCAGCAGAGGCACTGGGACAATTGTACATGAACGGCTGAATTGTATGCAACTTCTATATTGTTCAAGTTTGATTTAGACCTGTTACGCTCTTTGACAGCCTTTCCTCTCTGCTTAGCACAACCAACTTTCTGATTGTATGCAGACTATCATGGCATTCACGCACAAACACATTGCTGAAAGTAAGTTAACAGCAGTTGTTGGTGGTTTCCAGGCTTGACAGCGTCGGCTGTTCTGTTTTCAGCTTGTGAGTCAGAATGGCAAAATGTGGTCCTGGAGACATTTAATGTGGCAGGAACTAGCAGTTTGTCTGGCTCTGGATGGATCTGGTCCTGTACAATAACGTCACAACAGTGCAAGGTGCATTCACAAAACTTCCAGCCAAGTTTGAAGGCGGGTGTGGTTGGACCCCTGAGAGAGTGTTCACGTAATAATTTAGTGGCCAATGACCAGAACATGAGCATGTTGAAGTAAGGAATGTCTCTAGTTACAATTAATAAAAAATATTTTAAAATATATAATATAGATATAATTCAGCTTATCACTTGAAGTGTTTTCTAATGTTTTAATGTGTTGAAAAACTAGATTTTACAACAATTTATGCATGTTGTTTTATTTTTTCCTTTGTTTATGGCCATGTTATTTCTTTTCAAAGTCCTTCCTTTCAGGTGCCAGGTTCATTACACATCAACTGAAAATAAGTTGCGTGAACACACCCAAGTCTTTCATTTTCCTTGAATTTTGTTTCTTTTTGAAATTTTGAGAAACAAATCCAAACCAAAAATGAAATGCTAGATTGGCCACATTACTGGTGTTAAACAAAGAAATAAAAAGAATACATAAACCATCAATATAAAGTACACTGTCAGTTTGTTAGTCTCTCTGTTGAGGAAGGGAATCTCCATCCCATCAGCGATTGTACTGGCTCATGTCAGACCAGATATACATGTGTATGTCAGTGTGTGGTGTGTGTGTGTGAACGGGTAGAAAACTGCTGGCGGCGAGCCTTGCCCTCTCATGTCCGGCGTTTGGAATTCCTCAGCCGTGAGCTCAGCCGCTGTATGCCAGCCGGTGCTCCGGTGGTTTTGTCCTCTCTCTGGGACCAGGGCAGCGCTCGCTCCCTCCCTCGGCTCATTAGCCTGCTACAATGAGGCGGGCATGCGAGGAATGCGAGTGTGCATTCTTCCTCGTACCCCCCCAACTCCCCACCAGTAACCTCCTCAGCACCTCCTGGGTCTCCTTTAAAACACCCTACAGTCATCCTCTCTCCTCACACTCCTCCTCATCTCGCATAGCATCCCCCTTACGCATCTTTCCTCCTCGCCGGGCTCAAACCTCCCACCACGGTGCGGTGCGGCGCTCCTCATGGCATCTTTCCCAAACTATCATAGCTTTCCTAAATTCTCTTTGGACATGGTACCATCCGCAGGGGAGATAAGACTCTAATCCTCCCCAGGGTTGAGTACATTCTTTGTGTCAGCCTTAGCAGATTTATTGTGGCAGCATCTCTGCGCAAGAGCGAAATCTTTCTTTTCTTGGATAAGTTTGACCAATAGCTGTGACACATACTCCAACCCTTGGTTCATCGCTCAAGATTTCGTTGTGTTCTCTCTGTAGCAGCCACATAGACACGGCGCTCATTCCTTTTTTTTCTTTCGGTGCATAAACAGGGAAAGCTGTGTTGGTCTGATTTAAAGACCAAATGAAGTGACATTTAGTCATCACTTCTTGTAGTTAAAAATAATGCAAACATGTTTTTTTAATGTGCTGATTCTCTCATGTCATCTGTTCCATTGCACCATACACAGTTGTTTGGCATACAACTGGTTTTACCTAATGTCTTAGATTAGACTAAGCCTAGCCTAGAGTTATCCACAATTTAAAACTACTTCCTATCCCCTGACTTTTTCTTGTACCACACCCATCTTTAAACTCGGCCTTCATTTTGATTGTGTTGGAAAAACAGACTGACTGCCCCGTGTTGAATGTTCAGCACAGATCAGCCGCAACATTAAAACCACTGGTAACACTGGTCATTTCGTCGCAATGCAACGTTCAGCTGGGAAAACTTCTGGCATTCATGTGAACGCCACTTGACAAACACCACCCACCCCAAACACTGTCGTAGACCAAGCACACCCTCTCATGGCACAAGCACTCCGAGAAAGCAGAGCCCCCCACCCCCAGCAGGACAACCTGCCCTGCCGCTGCAAAAACTGCTCAAGAATGACCCAAGGAATGTGACAAAGAGCTTAAGATGATGACCTGGCCTCCAAATTCACCCCAGCCCAATCTGATCGTGCATACACTGTAAATGCCAATACTAACATACTGTAACTTAAAAGTTGATCATGTGAGGATGGTAAGGCATACAGAATAAATCTGCCAGTTCACCTGTTTCACCAAACTCACCTCTCTAAAGTCACATGTTCCACCATACACGCTGATTTGCTGTTGCAGCTGGTGTGATCTTGTCGTAAAATGGTCTGAAGTCACCCTTCAATCAAACTGAACACATTTTATACACATGTCTCCAAAAGCCTGACAGATATAACATCTTTGGTATCTTCGACTATGAATCTTTTGACTTCCGTTGAGGGATTGAACAAAGTTCGGCTTCATCACCTTCTCCTTGACAGATACGGACAAACTAGCACTAATTCTACGTTGCTGTGTTGTACTAATAAAAGGCATGAACACTATTTCTCTGGCTTGCTGTGTGAATATGGAGTAGCTCATGTTTCTCTCTGGGGGGAGTTGGCATGTTTATATCATGTTAAGCTGTGTGGACGAGCAATCAGTCAACAGGGCAATGTCTAAAATTGGGAATTTCAAATCTGTCATCAGGTATTCCGTGTTCGCTGCTCCGTTCTCTGCACAGCATGCTGAATGTGGGAGGAACCCTGACATGAGAGTGATGATAAGAGGCAGAACACTTACACCTTGTTATCAAAAGCCTGGTACCAAGTGGAGCTGCATCTGGAGCTCTAAGTACAGTGTGTGTGTGTGTGTGTGTGTGTGTGTGTGTGTGTGTGTGTGTGTGTGTGTGTGTGTGTGTGTGTTCCCGAAGAAGACAGAGGTTTTGGTTCAGTGTCGAAAACCTGTTTCCTCTGCTTTGAATGCGAGAAACTTTGTTGTTAACCCTCCTTCCTTCAGTTCACAGCACCACGCAAGCATCGTCCCCTCTCAAAATGGAAGGGGAGAAACGAGGGGTCAGAGGTCAAAGGGAGGAAGGAGGTGACGTAGGATAACCTAAGAAAGGAGTGAGGGGATGGCGGGCGGTGTGTGCGTGGGCCCCGGAGGAACATTCTCCAGACGCAATGCTCGAGAGGAAGCTATCAGGCACAGGAGCCTAAGAGGAATCTGTGACAGCAGGGGTCAAGCTGACAGACAGATAGCTATACGTGCCTGTGCACCGGTTTATCTGGGGGTGCTGCACCATGACTGACATCCCTGACTGACACCACAAACTGCTGTTCAGAACCACAACAGACATCACTGTCTGCTGCAGTGTTCCCTGATGAATAAGACTCTGTTCCAGTGAAGAGAAATCTCCAACTCTCTGGCAAACATCAGCAGCAACATGACAGGTGTACTGGTGTGCTTAGGACTTTATGGAGCACTTTGCACATGACAGTTGAGCTCGACACTTTTTTCCTTCAATTTGGTAACAGCATCTAACAAAAAACGGTGCAAATAATCAAGCTTTTGACCATATCACATACATACAGGAATTGTGAATGAATCCCAAAGCGCTCAAAATAATGGAAAATCCGAATATCTGCTAACATGACAGCTGAGCAAACTTTGTCTGCTGATGAAGACTGTGTGGTATGGTTATATATATATATATATATATATATATATATATATATATATATATATATATATATATATATATATATATATATATATATATATATATATATATATATATCTGGCTACAAAAAAAAACAACAACAACAAAATCTGGGGTTTTGTGGAACTGTCCAATACCAGTGTTCTTGTCTGACCACAAGAGGTCAATTGTCAGGACAGCAAGACATCCAAGACATCCTCATACCTAAATGACTGAATGGGTCATTTGCCAAAGAAATCCAAAACAACATGACTGTTGCATTGTACCATTAACAAGTGTCCCAGAGCTTCTTCTTAAGGTCACAGTTTGGTTAGGTCAAGGCACTAAACTGCTTGGTTAGGTTTAGGGAATGATTGTGGTTTGGGTTAAAAAAAAAAAAAAAATTACCCACAAATGTGCAAGAAATATATGTTACTTCATGCACATGACATCACTTTACTAAGTTATTAAGTGAAAAAAACTTACCACTGCATTTGATTCCACACCAGTCACAGACAACGGTCTCCTGGGTGTAAGTCACAGGTTTGTTTAACCCCACCGTCCAGCCGATCCTCCCTATGTGGATTTTGTCACATGACTAACTCATTTGCTAGCATATTACTTTGGTCACTGCAGGTCCTTACATAACACAAAAGGTAAATATGGATTGTTATATATTACTTCAAGAGTTGACTGACTAGATGAAATAGTTGTTCTGATGAGGACTGTATGTGACACTGTTCATTTTAACCATTTCTAACAGATGTCTAGTGTTTATTTTTTTATTCCGTTCAGGACAGTCTTCAACTAAACGTTTGGTGGCTACCTTGCAGCTCTTTGGAAATTCTAGTAGAAATGTTCATGGTTCCCAGAGGATGAACACGGATTCTGGTGACCGCTGGGGATCTTCATGGTCCATAAAGGACGAATGCTGAAAGAATCTTTATTAGTCCCATACAAATGTACTGAGTTCAACATAGGGAAATATGTTCTCTGCATTGAACAATCCCTGAGGAGCCACCATACAGTACCTGGGAAAGCATCTACACTCATTGTGTTTCTCCGCTTATTGGAATTCTTCCCAGGTGAAAATATATTCCACATTTAACACCTAATGAGTATTCCTCACTGCCCTCAACCCAACAATTTACATGTAGCGAAAAGCCTGATATCCAATAAATGTGTGGTGGAGCAGTAAAAAAAATGGCAATTGCAATCAAGATCTCATAATGAAACTGCAATCACATTTGGTCAGCATGATAACGCTTCATACATCTCATTAACCCGCAGTAAAACTTGAACTTGAACTTTCAGTCTTAAAGCTGTTATTTATAGAGCACCTTAAATATCACAAAGGGACGTGTGGATGGGGAGGAAGAGCAGACAAATGGGTAAAACTGCAGAAAAGGAGGAAAAGGAAAGGGAGGAGGCTGGGTTGTATCCTCGGTGGGAGCAGCTCCTGAGACAGAAGATCGATGTGCAGACAGTTTATTGTAAGTGTCTATTTGTCTGTCCGTCAAGGAATGTATGGGCTCATGGGCAGACGCCGCAGTGCGCTGTTTGTTCACAGAGTGAGGGGCGTCTCAGGAAACAGCCAACAGGGGCTTCCCGGGGAAAAATGCGAGGGGCGATCTCCAATGTTCTATAGCAGGAAATGAGCCATGTGGGCGTGGGTCTGACGGAGACCACTTCCAGGGCCCTGAGGTGGGGCCACCCACAGGAAATATGACATTTCAAATTTACATTACATGTGCATTGAGGTATTTAGCTTATCAGGAAGCACAGTGAGTACAATTAAGACCAATGTCCGAGATTGACCAAGATTACAAGAGACGAATGGCAGGATGTGAATGTTTCACAGCCTAAACACTTCCTGTGACTGCAAAATTATATTTCGATGATGAAAAAATGTTGTGTAAAATATACAAAACTTGCATTTTGCAGAGAGTACATAAGATGTGTAAGGGGGAGAAATTTGTTTCAAGTGGCAAATAAAGATGTTTGCTTGAAGGTGTCGATATGCTACTTCTTGGCAGCCTTGCTAATTTCTCTACTTGTGGGGTAATCAGAAAAAACCCATAACACTGTACTTAAATACATTTTAAAACTTTGCAGCAAAGCCTGGAAAAAAGAATCTCTTACAGTCTCTTCAAGAAATCCTCAGGCCCTTTTTGAATGCCAGATTCATCAGGCATTCATCAGGCAAACACAACAGGTGACTCAACAGAGTTTGAACTAAAGACCGGACTAACGAGAGGGATTAGGTGCAGATGGAGAGAGGAGAATGAGTAGGGGACGCCAGAGGGCAAGGAGGGAGCTAAAAAGAACACAGGGAACAGGGATGGGCTAACGAAGGTGATGCAGAGCACGTGTTTAGGGAAAAGCAGGCTGTGTAAGGGAAAACAGGAACACAAGAACACAGGAGGGAGACAGCAAACACAAAACCCAGAAAACAGAAACAACAAGGAAAAGAGAACAAAGATGATTTTTTTTTGCCACACTTTCTATGCCTGACAAGTCGTTGTTCTAAAAGTTGTGTTTCCCCCACCATTAACTAAAGTCACGGATTGAATAAGTCAGATTTCTTTTTATCTGTCTGTGTTTCTGGTTGTTGCGTGTTCATGGAGTGGTGAATGACTCGGTTGCAGTCGCCCAGGATGTGATCTCCATGGAAGAGCCACGGACAGCTCGATATCCTACAGAAACAGCACTGCACGCTCCCCGCGACATACTTCAGGAATTTACTTATATCGCAAAAGTCCAAAGCATTTGATGGTTAGAGCTCTGAAATGTGGGTGATTTGCTTCTTTCATTCTCCATACCCAATTATAAACCAAATATTTTAGGGTTTTTACTTGTTGGTTATCATTAACTTGGTTATATGAAGTTATAGCACCTATAATTAAACAATTAGTCAGTTAATTAAGAAATCAAATAGGCCTTTTGCAATTCTTTCTATGATTTTATGTATGTGATACTTGTAATCTTGTGAGCTATTTTGTTCTCTTTAGCAGGTGATGATGACTGCCCAGAGTCTCATCATTACCATCAGCAGGGCCGCTGGTGGTCTTACTTGTGCCCACGCCAGGAGATTATTTAAAGGAATGGGGGGTCTTTTGGGGCCCCTCCCATGAGCCAGGGCATTGGACATGACTGAGGCTGAGGTAATTAGCATAAGAGTTGCTGCTAGGACAGTTTTATCACCTTTGGACAGGGGCAGGCTAGCTACTAGCTTAGTACGCAGACTGTTTCCAGTCTTGGTGCTAAGCTAAGCTAAGCCACCCAGCTAAAGGCTCCAATCTGATATTCAATTGAAATACATGAGAGTATTATCACTTGAAAGAAAGCAAATAAGCATAAACTTTAATGATCCTTAAAATAAATGTCCAGAGGCAATCTGAAATCTGAAAGCTTCTTACATTGATGCCATCCAGTTGAAGTTACAAAAATAAGACAAACTCCCTATCTCCCTATCCCTGTGATGTAAGTGTTTAACAAACTCCCCCCAAAAATGACTGGTGCTCCATGAACCCCTAACTTATCTCCAGATGGCATTTGCAGAAACTGGGTAAACAACATTAGGTGGGAATTTCCGTGTAGATGTCCAGTCAAGGTGAAGTCACACTGAACTAATGAGATCTCTGTATGATTTATGGCCCTTCATCCTCTTGTGTCTCTCTGTCTCATCCTGGTTTGTGTGGGTGATGGTGTTTGGGTTGGCAGACGGTGTGCGGAGAGGACATACAAGGACATGAAGAGTTGGTGGCTAAATGCTCGTAAATTGTGTCTGTCTGGCGATGTTTCATCTGCTTCCTTCTTTGGCAGGACACCAGGTGTAATCTCAGTAAGTGACACCGTTGAAAAGGCTGGCTATTGAAAAGATTCACATGAATCACCACCACCCTCTTATACTCTGGATCGTCTTAACTCTCGCATATGTTTTGGGTTGAACATTGGCCATGACTATGTGAGCTGGCCGAAAAAGTGAGCGGAGGAATGAAAGGGTGAACTGTCAGTGAACTGCCTGCCTCCCTCATCCAGGTTGGAGGGTTGAACTCTGGCTTCATGATGGCATGCTGCACAACTTAGGTGTGTCTGTTTTCCATTTGTCTGAGATATTTCCTTATTATAATGCAAAAACCTCATTCAGATTTTTTTAAGCAATGTTAATGTTTTGAGAGGTGTTGATACATCTATCTGTTCTACTTATTCTATCTATTCTATCTATTCCATTTCTATTATTTCACCTACTTTATTCATTTGTATCATTATCTCTGTTACTTCAACTATTTCATGCAATTTATTTTTCATCGTCCCTTGTATTTGTAATTGTATTCTTGCTTTGTTTTGTCAAAGCACTTTTGTAAACTCTGTTTTTAAAAGTGCAATACAAATAACGTTATTAAAAAAAACGTGGCTGTTGCACCGTAACTGCCACACACACACACTGGACCTTGACCATACGCTTGCAGTCTAATTTTTTGTTTCTTGTGACCACAAAGTTCTCCTTCAGAAGCTTTTTTTTCCTATGTCCATGTGATCAGCAGAAACCTTCAGCTGAGCTTTAAGGTGCTGTGTCTGGAGCAAAGGGCTTCTTTCTTGCACAGCAGCCTCTCAGATCACGGCGATGTAAAACACACTCGACTGTGGACAGGTATTTCTTAAAACAAAATGTTTTCTATGCGTTTTGACCTTCTGTACACAGGTAGATGGAGTTTCAGTTCATCATAAACAGAGCTTTTGGAGAATGCCTGCCAGGGTGAAGATATTCAGTTTTCAATTAAATTTTAAGTTTGTTATGTGTGAACAGTTTGTTTGGCAAGCTTCTCACTGGCAAATATGTCCTTATGGTGGAGGTTATATTGCCATCTGTTGGTTTGGCATGCGCTTGACATCCCTAACTTTTCGTTAAATGCTGTTAGTGTGAGTGGGAATGTTTTTGAAACCAGGGGAGGAAAAAATCATTTTAAAGATATCTGTGAACATGTGGATAAGCTCGGAGAGAATGCCCATATAAATGAAACTCCATACCACATTTTCACTGCTACCTTGAACAAGAGCAGACCAACAAGTTCTTATGTATCCTTCTGATCTTTGGAAGACACCCAACTCAGCCTCTGATTGGTTGGCTTTGTTGGTTGTTAACACACACAGTAACACAGTCCATTTTCAGCATTTTTTAGGATTTACTTTTGCAGCAAAACACTCTCTGGCCTCCATCCTGGTCTTCTGCTGCTCCTCCCAGGTCACTCATCCTCCACTTCATTAAGTGTCTCTGTAGAGCAGACAGGCAGGTTGCTGCCACCTTGCCTGTCTGCTCTACCAAACAAGCCCACAGACTTTGCAGCTGCAACATATTACTACTCGTCTTTTTTTTTAGGGTTCTTTTAGGGTTCTTTTAGGGTTTTTTTAGGGTTCTTTTAGGGTTTTTTTTAGGGTTTTTTTAGGGTTCTTATTTATGGGCCTATGTTTTACCTGCAGCCTCTGACCTGCAGTTTAACGAAAGTTTGAGCGTACTTGGATTGTTTGATGCGACAGATAAATTAAGATGAACTTTAAACTTCGCTTTTGAATTTTTATTCAAAGGATTTACATAACATTAAAGCACATGGTAAATCGTGTGAACTTACAAAAGAGCTGCATGATCTGATGTGACAGTATCAACGTGGCTTCTCAAACAGAGAAGGCGTTCAAAAATAAGCATTCAATACAACACTTCCCCCATGCCCCCCTCCCTGCCCCAAAAGAAGAAAACACATAAAAGCAAACACATTAAACACACACACACAAAAAGAATTCCACCACTAAATAATGAATAAGACTAGCCTTTAAAATAAAGCCTCATTTTCCCAGCTGGTCTGGATGCACTCCAAAACATTTGGTACCTCACAACTAGAAACTACACTTTCTACTGAACAGGTAGTGATTTCTCTGTACATGAGGGTTTCCGCAGACGCCTCTCCCCCTCCTCCCTGTCCGTCCGACAACCTTTACCCTGTGGCGAGGTCAGAGGTCATCCGGCGAGCGTGGGCCTGGTATGGAGCCGCTGTGTTCAGGCTCGGGGTAAGGCCTCGTCATGAAAACTGGATCTGCTGTACAGTGGGAATCTGCGACACAGCCACAGAGTTTAATTGTAGATGGTGTGTTTAATATGTAACATAATTATAATCCCATCCAGTGTATTTCAACCAGTGCCCTGTTGCTGCCTTAGCGTGTAATTTACCTGTTGATATGAGGTGGTGTACACCATGACGTTCTGCTGCTGACCATCTGCTGTGATAATCCCTGCTGGCAGTGGATTTGCTGATCAAGAGAGAAATTGTTGTATATTAATGAGACTGAACCTCAAATGTAAAAAGCAACACAAACATTATGAGATATATGTCGAAAGAAGAGGAATGAATACAAGTATTAGCACTTACTGAAGCTATCATCTGTGAGATCCTCTCCCAGGCTTTCTCCCACAGCCACCCCTGGAATCCCCTTCTCCCCCTTCATGGCCTGGAATAACAGCAGAGAAGCAGAGAACATCACACATGAGCAATGCAACATCTAGAATTAGTAACAATGCGGTGAGACTACAAGCTGAAAATATACAGTATAATAATTAAAAAAACAGCAGTGTAGTAATTTAAAAGCAGTATTTGCTTATTCTTTTATCTCCCAGCATTGCCATATTCTGATAAAGTGTAAGCAAAGTTAACCTAACTGCACACTAACTTACTGTGCAGTACCTGTCCAAAATAGAAACCTATTTAGCAAACGTGTTTTTTGAAACATACTGCCGGGAGAAACAGCTGAGGGTGAGGCTAACGCGCCCAACATTAGACTGCACCCTCTAATCATACAGCTTTATAAAATTAGAATTTTGGCCCAGAACTGATCAAAACCAGGTGACTCCTGAGCAATTATTAGACTGGAATCAATCTGGCAACACTACAACTAAACCTACACAAACCTGCAAACAGATAACCTAAGAGGGATACAAACGTGACTGAGAGATTAAGAGTCTGAGGTTAAAACATATATTATAACAAAGTGGTTATATTATTCCATGTCTGTGAGGTCACTTTACGTGGCCATTTTGCCTCACCTCTCGGAACTTCTGCAGGTAGAGCTTCAGCGGCTCCACGTACATGTCAAAGCCCAACGTGGACATGGCGAAAAGGATATCCTCCCCGTTGATGGTCTTCCTCTTCTCCTGGTGGCAGCGCTCACTCGCCTCTGATGTGATGAAGCTGATGAACTCGCTCACACACTCCTGCACACACTCCTTGGCGTCTTTTGCAATCTGTGGAGGATAGAAACAAATTACAGTACATTGTCTCAATTCAAATGGCCTCATGCAATACCTATGTTTTACACCAAAAACTGCAGGACAACTAAACAAGACAAAAAGCTTCCATTTTTCTGCACAATATCACGGTCTTCAGCTAACAGTGACATTCTACTTGAGCTCTAACAAAGTACATTGAACTTTTTCTTTTCTTCCCTTATAAAACATCCTCTTTTCACACTATTCCTCAGTGGAATAGTGACTTTTTGACATCACATATACTTTGGTAGCCCATTGTGGTCAAGTATGCAATCTCACATAAGTGTGATGTGGAAACGTAAAGCCTCAGCTGAACATACCCTGGGCAGAGGACATTTTATGCCCGGCAGTGGAATTTTTTGAAACTTGACAAATATTTTTTGGTGATAGAGTTCAGGTTTTCAAATGTGAGACAAGAGCAGATGTAACTGTAAGAATTTTAAAGCAAGCAATTTAAATTAATTAAATGTCTGACATGTCTGGAGGGAAAAATTCTCTTCTGTATAGACAAAAAAGTTAACCCCAGGAGTGTACCTGCTCTACAAAATTAGTAAAACAACCTGCTGCTACTTTGAGAAACATCTATTCTTGCTTCAATGCACCTATTACACATCTTATTGAATATACTACACAACAAGCAGATATAAGATATTCCTAATAAAACTCCTGCTAGACTATTCCTGCTCCTTTCCTTCTCTTTCACTCACCTTTCCAGTCTGAGGAACAGCATTCTTCATGATGCGAGCAACGTTGGCAATGGGAAGATAGATGTCCTGCTCCCTGAAGTTCTCTTTGATACCACCGTCGTCATGGTCACCCATTCCCTCCTCTGCATCATCTACACAGAGTAAACACATACAGGATCAGCTCTTAGTAATGAGAGCTACAAAAAACAAACAAAAACAACACAAGGGGTTGTTCTTCTTTTGCTGCTCCTCACCATCTTGAGACTGAAGTACATAGTGGCCAGATGCCATGTACTCTCCAGTGATGCCCAGCTGGGAGGCGTCAGTGGTTGAGCTGTCTCCGTCCATCTGCAACAAAGACAGTCTCGTTTAAACAAACGAGGCTACAGAAATACACACCTGACGTCTGAATATACTTAAGCATCTAAAATGAACTCCATGGAATCACACGTCTTACTTGACAATTATTTACAAAGCGCCCTCTCTCTCTCACACACACACACACACACAGACACCTGATCATGACCTAGATCATGTGAGGCTGGAAGAATAAAGTACTAAGAGCAATATCAATGGTGGGTGTATGGCAAGCAACTCATACACAGAAAAAACACTGGGAAATATGTTTTTGAAGAAAAGGTCTAGAGCAGATGCAAATTTGTCTTGGCTGCAATAATAATTCAAGAGAAGTGTTTGGACTCCTGTTGTACTGCTCTTATGATCTGGGTATGTACTGTGTGTCTTGTGAATCTTGATCACTTAGCAACAATATCAAAATATAAGCACTACTCAAACTTAGTTATAATGGGACATTTTAGTGTAATATTCTGTGATATGTCTGATTGTATATTTTGTCAATAATTTTGGTTCTCCAAAAGAAATGTCATTGACTTTTGTTGCATATCAATGCGTGTGCATATATGTACCCATATCCCAACACCCCAAACTAATTTTTAGAAGTGTATGTATGCTGACACCATACAGATTGGATTCAAATTACTCATCTGTGATGATCTTACGCAAGCTGAAATTACAGTATGCGTCATTTAAGCTTGAAAATTATAAAGGACCCCAACTAAATTTCTTTATTACCAGCTGGGAAAACAACTGGACAAAATCAGTGAAGAATTCCAAGTTCCAATCCAATCAATATCACAGGTTCTTAAATGTTGGATTTGTTGCTTTTGGAGATGTTGATCGCCTTTCAGAACCACTTAAAAATGTATTCACCAACAATCAGAGATGGCAAGATAGGCCCTCCCCTAAAAGGACATTTCATGGTCTACAATCACAAACAGAAATTTTACATAACTTTGGACCAATACTATTACCACATTGGTGTAAAATATGTTGGACAAGTGGACAAACAAAAACAAAAAACACCAAAAGGTTTAATAATTACAAACTCCTCTGAGGACAAACTACAACCATTAGATCTGGGTTAAGTCGATAGTTAGCCAATGCTTTCCACATTGATCTTACATTCATTCTGCTTGGACGGTGCCCAAAAACGGCTTGGGCCCTGTGCCAAGACATTTTAGTGGTGAGGAAAACACCGATATGTAACAGTAAACCGAGTTCCACAGAGAAAAACATAAATGGAATATTTCCCCATTAGCTATAATGAACAACCACACCAGTTTTTAAACAGCAGGGAACATCTCTCTCCTACATACACGTTGGCCCTTTATGCAGGATTAACTAAAATGGTTCATCAGTTAGGGGACCACAGGAAAAAAAAAGCACAGATGACTGATCTTGCCTATGCACCATGGATAACCTCCATGTCATACCATGACAGAAAATATAAACTACTCTGATACGAACATGCACATCCAGTGCTATTACCTCTCTTCTATTTTAAGTTGAGTCAAATAGTGAGCCAAGTGTGTGTGTTCGTCCTGAGCCAGTGTAGTAGTGGAGGGAACAAGCTACCACAGCTGACCTCGCTATTCATTTGGTCACTGACTTGGCGAAAAAGCGGTTTGGTACTGTGCCAAAAGGCGCACTCAAACCACCCACGGTTAATATTTGAATTTGTTTTACGTTCAAGAGGATGGACAACGAAGGCCACCGAAACATTAGCCAATCTTTTCACATTGCACGCAGTTGCGTGTGGAGTGTGTTTGAGGGCTCAAGGGGAGGAACGCTGACGAGAAATTTTAAGTGTTTAGCACAAGCCTGCGGCTGCGAGCTACCTTGTTAATTCCGTTTACATCATTGTAACTTAAACGGGTACAGATGCTAGTTCAGACTGCTGTAAAACTGCGATGAGGTTAGTTTACGTTAACCACACGCTTAACACATTGATTTGTGTTTAGCTACCGTATGCTAACTAGCAGATGCCAGCCAAGGGTATTGTGAGATGTTTGGCTAACGTTAGCTAATGTTGACTCACGAGTGGAACTAGCTAGCCAGTTCACTGCTTAAAAGACAGAAACTAATGAGTTCGACGTGATGAAGAGAGACTGCCCAGCGAGCTATTACCTCTTGTAGTTAACCTATTCAGGTACATAGTGTCCCTTGAATATATTTTCATTGTAAATCCACCGCAACTCGCGCCTGCAGAGACAGCGCTGGCCTGTTCTTTGTCGTACGGAGCAGAGCAAGTCATGGCCGGGGCCGAAATCTTAAATTGTAATTTTTAAAGTTTCGCCCGCTGGATACTTCCTGATGAGCAGCCCTCATTCACTCAGACAACAAATAAAAAATCAGACAGAGACGGACATTTCCATTCGAGCTAACGAGAAATCGGTTAGCAATCATTGGCCGGAGCCAGGCACAAACCTGCAATGAAGCCCTGGTTGGTTACCTTCCTGAGACGGCTGTTTGGTTGGACAGAAAATGGCTGCGAAAGGACCAGTCCCAGCGCGGAGCCACGGCTGCACTACCGCATCTGGCCAGCAGAGGTCCGTGCTGCGTTCAGGGACTCATCGCAAGCTCCTGCGTGCGTTACACAATAGCAGCAGTGGCCACAATGTAGTGGGAAGTTGAATTGTAAGTATGACTTGTGTGGTCGGTTGAACGGGCTAAACGATTTTGAGCCTTAGTTGGTTCAATGACCATGGCTTAGCGCAGAGTAGCTGCATTTCGAGACGTCAGCCTGAGGGTAAATGCGCACCGGTCGGTCGGAATCGCAGTACGTTCCAATAATTCCTACTTTTATGGCAGCAAGCGAACGCCTCTCTTCAATCCTACAGGTTTTCCCGCAAATGTTCTACCCTCCCCTCTGCCTGCTGTGAAGACACTGCTCAAGCCAGGGTGATTCTTTGCTAATCGTTTCAGAGGAAACACTGGCACTTTAGGCACCTTAAGAGCTGATCCGGAGGATCACGCCTACACAGAAAGCCCATATATGCCCATCAAAGTAAATTAAGGCGAGTTCCAGTTTAGAGAAGCGTTGAAATTTCACCACTCATTTTTTTCTCACAAAAACAAGGTTGGCTGTAATAACCTCAACAGCCTCTCCCGCCAACCAAAGCCACAGTTCACTGGCGATTGTAAAGCACCGCAATGTCTCATATAGTTTATATGTGGCTGCAGTGGTCGTGTAGTGAAAGTTTTAAGAATGCTGTTTAGCGAGTCCCCGGAGAGGCAGCGGTGTAGTTAAGTTGTTGTTCGCGGTTTCTCCACGAGATGTCGCCACTTCACCGTGACAATGAGAAAGGAACTGTACCTGTACCTGTTCTGGACATCTGAACTTTTTACAATTTCACGTTTCTGTCAGATTCTGGCTAAAACACACAATTCTTCATAAAAAGTCTAAGACCAGTGTCAGTTATCAGTTATTTGATTGGATCGCACATTATATGATGTGAACATGTTTTACTTTTTATCTGGTCTGGGGGCCCAAAGTATTTTTTCCATCCTGGTTGGAAACACACAAAAAAGTTGAAAAGATGCAACTTCCTGGTGTAAATAATATCTTATTTTTAGTTTTGAATTTTTTTAGTTTGTTTCTTTCTTTCCAAAGTGCAAGTTTCGCCAGTCAGAAATGCTGCGTCATTTCACATCATCCAGTGCAACCCACATGTAGCCTACAGCCAGAGAGAGCTGGGGTCAAAGTCCTTTCCTCACTGAGAGTGTTTTTAGTGTTGGTTTTATGTGTCTGTGCTTTTAGGATTAACAGCAGTGGGAAGGTTTCCAGTGTCAGAATCATGGACCCGCCAACTGGGTCATCATCGGAGGCTTATGACTACGACCTGCTGGTTATTGGAGGAGGGTCGGGAGGCCTGGCTGTGGCTAAGGTCAGTGTACTCAGTTCTAACTAAGCTCTGCAGCCAGTTGGATTATTTACAGTGCATGGATTTGTTTCCCATTATTCAAAAACAATATTTTTGTGCTTTCTTCTTTTTATTTGTTCTGGGTTTTTTTTTTTTTTGGTAAAGCTTTGAGATAAAGAGCAAACAATAATGAATAATGATTTTGCATGTGAATTGGACATTTTCACAAGTGAAACTTTAGCTTCTTACTTGTGAATTACCTATATTCATATGCAATTGACTTTTTTTAAGGGTTCAGAAGGCTGAAAGGTAAATGTAATCATCTTACAACACAGGGTTAAACAATGTAAGCAGCTGTAAGTCCCTTTATGCTACTTTTTATGGTGGTGTTGAGGATGAGTTCAGGAGTCTCACAGCCTGAGGGAAGAAGCAGCTCTGTCGTCTGGTGGGAGGACTGTGATTTGTATACTAGGTTGGGTTATATCTTGAAGCATGTCTTTGAACTCTTCATCTTCATCTCAGCCACACACCTGCAAAGTTTCACAACTGTTTCTTGCAAGGCATTGATGCGGTGACAAAATCTGCCCATAGACAGGCAGACAGATGTATAAAAACCTGGCAGTGCTCTCAAAATGTCTGTGTTCATTTCTGCTTCAAAAGGTAACTTGTAATTATTAAGCCGCAATGTGAAAACAGTGTAACAGTGTCAAAGAAGTCTCCAGTAGTGATGAACCTACAGAGAATTATCAGCAAAATCTGCAGCTTCCCATTTTCATACTGGTAAACAGACCGCCATTTCTATAGCACTTTCCCACTTGAGCCGCCCAAAAGCATTTTACAACACATACACACACTGATGGCTGCCATGCAAGTTGTTGGGTTCAGTGCCACACTCACGGATACTCCGTCAAGCATCCGTGGAGTTAAGCCAGTGTTCTCCCTGATTACTGAATGGCCTGCTCTTCCACCCGAGCCACAATTTCAGCACATTGTCATCGGTGGTCTTGCCACAAGTTTACAGCTTTGATTGACTCTCACTTCTCTCATAGTGTCCTTTCATTTGCTCCACAGCAGCTGGATGGGTAGATTGGCAACGGGTTTGTCAGCAAGTTCCCCGCATCGACTCAAATAGGGACAATATGTCAAAATCTGTTTCTGCTGCCCCCAAGTGCCCAGAAAAAAAACAGTTTTTGCAGCGATCCCAAGCTATTTGTGTTTGTCTGCCATAGACCAGTCCATCTGTATGGCAGGTGAATTTTATCTCGTTGTGTTTTATATAATTTGATGACTAACACAGTGGCAGTTTGACATTAGCATTAGCAATATACTGTATATAGATACCATTAGGGAGAAATGAAAGGAAATGAAGGGGTCATTTCTGAGGAGAATGGGTTATCTCGAGGTTATGGATGTCAGGAGGGTTACAAAGCAAAATGAATAATATAAAGGTTTGGATCCGAATGACTTTTAGGTAGGATTTCAAAACTGTTCATTTATTCATATCTGTATTTCATGTGGCTCTAAGTTACTCTCCATGCACGTAGCATTAACCCCCTGCTTCGCTCCCATTGGTTAGACTTCACTCCGCCGACTCAGCCACATAATTGCTGCTAATCTGGTCAGTGAACGCACACTTTTCCAAAGCACAGCTCAGATAATTATCATATTAATGGGCTTTATGGTAATGGGATGATCTGCGATCAGCTCTAGAGGGAAGTGGAAATGAGATGAAGGCGCAGGAGCGCGGGTTGTTGGGAGGGACAAACGCCTAACCCGCTTCAATATTTAATTTCTCTTCTTTCTCAGCTGAGGTCTGACTCCGTCACTCTCATTTATTCTGTTTCGCTCTCCTCCCGCTCCTTTAGGAAGCTGCAGGGTTGAGGAGGAAGGTGCTGCTCCTTGACCTCGCGGCTCCGTCACCGAGAGGGACTAAGAGGGGTGAGTGCTGAATTCCCAGTCTGAAGAGCTGTGATGATTATGAGTCTCTTCTCTTCTCTTCTCTTCTCTTCTCTTCTCTTCTCTTCTCTTCTCTTCTCTTCTCTTCTCTTCTCTTCTCTTCTCCTTTCCTTTCCTTTCCTTTCCTTTCCTTTCCTTCTTGTGTTTTCCTCTCCACTTCATTCTTGTCAACTCTTTTCCTTTCCCTTCCTCCAGAACTGGGTGGTTCCAGTCTGAACACAAACAGCGTCAGGAGATTTCTCCAACAGGCCTCTCTCCTGGGAAAAGCAATTCAAGACTCTCAGAAGTACGGCTGGAGGGAGAAGGAGCAAGGTAATACAACAAAAAATAGCATTCATTTTTAATTGTGGTAATTGTGAAGCAGTCAGTGAAATTGAGATTTAAAACCCAAATTAGACGTGACAGTATAGGAATTGGAAATGTGACCAAATCAAATATGCACAAATGATAGGCTATGCATAATATATCAGTCACCTGAAGCACGTTTCTAGTGTTTGCTTTCTGTCAGCGTCTCATGGCTGGAGAGAGCTGGTAGAGGCCGTGCAGCAGCAGGTGAAGACTTGCAGTCTGGAGCTGAAGAAGGAGCTGAAGCGCTGTGGAGTCTTTTACCTCAACGCTCGTGCAGAGATAGTCGCGCCCCACACAGTGGAGGTAAACATTTAGAAACACATCCAGATCCAGGATCACAGACATACTGCAAAACCAGTACCTTTTAGCAGTTTTAGACAGTAAGCAGTGTTACACCCGCAAACGTAATAACTGCCCACAAACGTAATAAACCACAAACGTAATACAAATCTGCAGCTTTGAATGTAATAATCCCGCAAATGTAATAAATTTCCCACAAACGTAACAAAATTTGCCTACTGCAAACGTAATACTGAATTTCCTGCAAATGTAATAACTATTACATTTGCAGGAAATTATTACATATGTGGGAAAGTGAAAATCTGTAAATGTAATAACTTCCCACAAATGTAATATGAGACAAAATAATGATCTTTGTGGTTGGTGTTGTTTATTTGTTTACTTATAAACCTGCCAATAGTGACTGAATGTTGACAAGCAACCCGCAGGTCAGGTGGGGCAGGTCAGAAAGTGACAGAGCAGTGTTCTAAGTTATTAATAACACACACACACACACACACACACACACACACACACACACACACACACACACAGGTCATGCTCATAATTTTAAGGGCTATGGCTACAAGCCTATGCTGGTGGCTTATGAGAGCCAATGTTTGAACCATTTAAGCTAGAAGATCCGCGGTTTGCGTCCCGGTTAGGACGCCTGGGATCTTTCTGTGTGGAGTTTGCATGTTCTCCCTGTGCAGCGTAGGTTTTCACCGGGTACTCCGGCTTCCTCCCACAGTCCAAAAACATACTGAGGTTAATTGATTATTCTAAATTGTCCGTAGGTGTGAATGAGAGTGTGCCTGGATGTTTGTCTCTATGTGTAGCCCTGTGATAGACTGGCGACCTGTCCAGGGTGTCCCCTGCCTTCGCCCTAAGTCAGCTGGGATAGGCTCCAGCCCCCCCGCGACCCTGCAGAGGATTAAGCGGCGTACATATAATGTACAGATAATGGATGGATGGATGGATATCAAAAGCCAAAAACTTGAATAGATAGTCCATTCTTTGAAGTAGGCCTAATGAAAACATTTGTCAAGATTTAAGACTGGTCCATGTTCTTTTTGATAGTAACATGGACCAAGACTGTCTGAACACTGACAATTAAAGACTTGCAAATAAATAATGACTGTAACTTAAATTAATCTACCATTGTGAATGCAGGAAAGTGAGCAGGCTCTAGGGGTGATTGCACTGTTCTATTAAGGAGAAGTACTTTTGGTCAAGCAACTTTTTCCTATCGAGCGGCAAATTCTTGGAACTCCACACCAAGTGCCTGATCTACCCACTATTGCTTCATTTTCCAAGCATCTTAAACTTTGGAAAATCAAACCTGTTGCCACTAATTGTGATCATTTTTAACTTGTCCACTGCTGCTGATTTGTTGTGTGTTATTATCTATTGTATATTATAATGTTTAATTTTTACATGTCCACATAGTTGGGTACTCACAAATTATAACTGTTAATGAATTATTGTAGTATGTAATAAGTCTGCAATTCTATCATCTTTATTCTTAGGCAGTAGAGCAATGTGCAATTCAACAAGCACTTTATATTTCTGTTCTAGTTCTCTCTGTATTATAAAATTACCATTGTTGGTATTTAATTATTGTCAAATGTATTGAGAATTGTGCAATTAAAATAGCACTTTATATCTAGTGTGCAATTGGGCAAGTTGCAATATAATACGCATTAAACACGTAACTTTGCATGAAAAAAATGCTACATCGACACGTTTGACAATCTAGCGGACTCAATTTTTAAGGTAGCGCAAAACCAGCGGTATTATATGAATCTTGAGATTTCAATGAATCCATTGACACCAAATACATCATGCTTGCTGACCGGGTAAGGAGTGAAAAGTTGTTGCTGTTTTACCGCGAAGTGACTATAGACCTTTATTTAAGCTGGCATGTGGTGCAGCTAATTATGTTGGAGTATCATGCTACATAAGAGGAAAAAAATACAAGAGGGACACTTTTGACAATATAGCGGACTGAGCTTTAAAACTACTGCGAAACCATCATATATCTTGAGATTTCAATGAATTCATCAATACAAAATACATCATGCTGACTTACCGGGAAAGGGGTGAAAAGTTCTGCCAAAGTTGTAGCCTGTCAGTGCGTCTTCTTTGTTCTGATTGGCAGAGTGGTGGTGCATACCCATTCATTCATTTATTTGCAGCAACAAATCATCAACAATTACATCACACTTAATTGAAAGGCCGTTTATTTAAAATAATGTAACATAATGTAACATTGGGAATTTTTCTGTTACTTACGGTAGCCTACATGGCAATTCTCACTTTCCTGCATTCACAATGGTAGATTAATTTAAGTTACAGTCATTATTTATTTGCAAGACTTTAATTGTCAGTGTTCAGACAGTCTTGGTCCATGTTACTATCAAAAAGAACATGGACCAGTCTTAAATCTTGACAAATGTTTTCATTAGGCGTACTTCAAAGAATGGACTATCTATTCAAGTTTTTGGCTTTTGATATCCATCCATCCATCCATTATCTGTACATTATATGTACGCCGCTTAATCCTCTGCAGGGTCGCGGGGGGGCTGGAGCCTATCCCAGCTGACTTAGGGCGAAGGCAGGGGACACCCTGGACAGGTCGCCAGTCTATCACAGGGCTACACATAGAGACAAACAACCAGGCACACTCTCATTCACACCTACGGACAATTTAGAATAATCAATTAACCTCAGTATGTTTTTGGACTGTGGGAGGAAGCCGGAGTACCCGGTGAAAACCTACGCTGCACAGGGAGAACATACAAACTCCACACAGAAAGATCCCAGGCGTCCTAACCGGGACGCAAACTGCGGATCTTCTAGCTTAAATGGTTCAAACATTGGCTCTCATAAGCCACCAGCATAGGCTTGTAGCCATAGCCCTTAAAATTATGAGCATGACCTGTGTGTGTGTGTGTGTGTGTGTGTGTGTGTGTGTGTGTGTGTGTGTGTGTGTTATTAATAACTTAGAACACTGCTCTGTCACTTTCTGACCTGCCCCACCTGACCTGCAGGTTGCTTGTCAACATTCAGTCACTATTGGCAGGTTTATAAGTAAACAAATAAACAACAACAACCACAAAGATCATTATTTTGTCTCATATTACATTTGTGGGAAGTTATTACATTTACAGATTTTCACTTTCCCACATATGTAATAATTTCCTGCAAATGTAATAGTTATTACATTTGCAGGAAATTCAGTATTACATTTGCAGTAGGCAAATTTTATTACGTTTGTGGGAAATTTATTACATTTGCGGGATTATTACATTCAAAGCTGCAGATTTGTATTACGTTTGTGGTTTATTACGTTTGTGGGCAGTTATTACGTTTGCGGGTGTAACAAGCAGTATAAAATGTGGAGGAGTGAGGGGCCGATATGCAATAAAAGGTCCCACCAGCTGGACCTGAACTGATGACTTTACATGTATATGGTCAGTGCTTTAGGTCTCTAGCCCCTCAGGACTACATGCAGTTCCAAATGGTGGTGTTGATTCCTTAATCCCTTACTTGTATATGTAGTTTACAGTAGGAGTTTAAATGCATAGTTTTAACTAAGCATTACCAGCATTCAGATGATTTAGAATACTGCAGTTTGACTTCATCAGTTGCCATTCTATGCTTAATTGTTTGGAGGCAGAACATTCAAATTTTCCCCAAAAAACAGAGACTAGGACTATAAATTTCCTTCCAAAATACACATTCAAAAAGTCACACCAGCCATTAAGACCTGAATCGCTATTTACTTTCTATTCCTAAAGAGAAATTGAGCGTTTTCTTAATCGTGTCACACATTTGTGTTGCTGGTGGAGATTAGTAGTTGGAAAAAAGTCTCAGTAGTGTTTTCAGAGAAGCCATCAGCCTGGCAAAGCTTCTGCTCACACTGACCTTAAGCGGAGGTAGAGTGGGTCGTCCAGTAACTGCAAGGTCTCTAGTACGATTCCCCCGACTCTTCTGGCCGCATGTTGAGTTATCCTTGATCAAGATACTGAACCCCAAAGTGCTCCCGATAGAGGGTTGGCACCTTGCTTGGCAGCGTCTGCTTTGAGCAGTCAGTAGACTGTAAAAGCACCATATTGCGGAATTTGAGCACAAGGCAGATAAGCCGAAGCATTGAAATTAGATGTTGTTTGCCTGACTGGGTAAGCAAAGCAAACTTTTAATGCTGCGTTGGATCTTAAATTGGTCTCTCGTCCATGTTGACTGCTTAGTGAAACTGACTGGAGGGAAAACAGAACACGTGTAAAGGACATTACCATCGCCTCTGACCGATGGTAATGTCCTGTGAAAATAGGTTGTGTGCATCCATCTAAGCAAAAACAGAGCATTCAGTGTGGTGGCTGATTCAAGTTGTAGTTCTGTGCTCAAAATGTGATTAGGAATAGAAATCATAGGAATCATCTCTCTCATTATGTTCAAAACTTGGCCCTTACCATATGGCACACTTTCATCATCAGTGTAATCTGCGTTTTTTTCGTGTTATTGTTTAATCAGGTGATGGACACGAATGGGAGCAAGAGGCGCGTGACGGCAGAGACCTTGGTCATCGCTACAGGGGACAGCCCTCAGTACCTGGGCGTACCTGGAGACAGAGAGTACTGCATAACCAGGTCACCCAGCACTCAAACGTGACATTCTGTTTTCACATCCAAAGAAATGTCTAAATACAAATAGACTGTGTCACAGAACTTGTGAACATCACCTCCCTCTCTCCTCCCAGTGAGGATCTCCTCTCCCTGCCTCACCCCCCTGGTCGTACTCTGGTGGTAGGCGGGTCTGCAGAGGGTCTGGAGAGCGCTGGCTTCCTGTTTGGCCTCGGGCTGCCAGTCACCGTCATGCAGCAGCATGACCTGCTGCAGGGGTTCGACCAGAAAACGGCGCAGAAGATAGAGAACCACATGATCGTCAGTGGAGTGAAGTTCCTTTATCACTGTTCACTCACCAAGGTACTGAGTAAGATGAAGATGGGGAGTTGAATGTCACTTGAATAGGAAAACTTTTTTTAATGTGGTCTTGCTTGTGTGTGTGTGTTAGGTGGAGCAGACTGAAGCCAGCAGTAAGGAAGTTGTTTCAGGTATAACAACTGTTATGTTGAAATAGTAGTGTGGTAAAAGTACCGTAGTTCAGAGGCTAAATGTGGTGATACAGTTTTTTTTCTCTTCAACTGTTCAACTCACTGCACCTGCACTTTTTTGTGTTAAACATTTCCTCAAAGCTAAAAAGAACTTTGACCAAAAAAATACTCCAGATTTATCTCCTGCACCCCACAGACATTGATGGAAAGTGAATCAGTAGATTTACTCAAATGCTGTAAGGTAGTTCAATTTTGAGGACGTCTGCTTGACTCAAATTTTTGCTTTTGGGCAACTTTATACTTCACATACCGTCTGGTGGGCAGTATTGTACTTTTTACCTCTCTAACTTTATTTAGAATATCTAGTAATTAATTACTTTTCAGATTAGATTTTACGCAAACATAGTATGCATTTATAAGATACAATGCATTGTTATAGGCGAAACAAGTGGCCCTTACTTTTTTTTTTAACTTGTGGCACCTTATAAAGCACAAAGTTGCAGAGTATCTAGCTGAGGCTCTTTATCCCATTTCACATTTGTATGAGTTGTTAGCATTTGCACATTTTTTGTCCAGATGACTGTTTCAAAGAGGTAACGCTTCCAAATATCTCACAAAAAGCAAACGTTAGAGACAAGTACAATGTTTCTTTTTTCATCTTTTCCATCCACATTAATTATCTCACTATCCATCAGATTTACCATGTTTCTCACAAAATGAGTACTTTTACCTTTGACACCATCGATACATGTGGTGATAATACCACCAGCAGTGTACCAGCATGTTCGTAAAATGTGGAACTATACTTTTACCTGAGAAAGTGATCAATAAATGATCAGAGTGCTTCTTCCAGCGCTGCCCACAGACTCTTTGATGTCCACCCTTACATGATTTATAGATCAATCTCAGATCACCTCTTAGAAGAGGATCGTTAAAGTTGCCTAGAACCCTGTGTTTCCAAAGATACCAAACATAACAGACTGAGTAACAGGGCGAAATCTCTATTGAAGTAACACGCAAGCCCTAGACACTCTGATTTGACTGAATTTGACAATTTTACAAAATGTTTTAAGTCAAATGTTTAAATGTTTAGTTAAAACATAATCCTATTTCAGCAAAGAGTTAGAGTAGTGATGCTGTCATTTATTTTAAATCTACTTGAAGGACTAGTAATAGTCTATATTTTGTGAAATCCCCTGAAAAGTAAGCAGCATGTGTGTATCATGATACATCTTTTTCCGCTGTGTCATCGAGCTTTACCATTTCCCCAAAACTATTAAAAACACGTCAACGGGTCACACTGTCGTACTCGGTCTCATGTTCCTTCATCACGATGAAGGCACAAACTGTACTTTATTGTGACCCAGTCACATATACACCATACACTCGAGAACCCAATGCAGAGTTATTTGCCACTGAAAAAAAATGGCATTTTTTTCTTGTTTGAGAAACATTTTATAAAAACAGTGACCAGCTGTTATAGAAACATTACTGACATGTTTTAAAGAATGAGATTATGAAAGTCTGAGGTGAAAATAGAATTGAACTGAGTACATTTTCAGCAGGGTTAGGGTCAAATCATCTTGGAGCCACAGACAAAGTGGAGAAGTGGACTTATGAAGAGTTAATTGACTCTTCAGTATAAACAATTACAACTACTTAAGTTACAGGTGAAAAACAGATTTAGTCAAGGTGTTTAAGCTGAGCTAGAAGATTAATCAGGTCATTTTTTATTATCTTTATAATTAGATGATTCTGCAGCAACACCGCAGCAGTTTTCGAACGGGGGACTTCGAGCGACCATCATCTCTAAGGAAGGTCAAACCATACAGGAAGACTTCGATACAGTATGTCGTCTATGTCCAGTTCATTTTGTCTTCCTCTCCAATAGTTCACTTGTCAATATGTCAAAGAACAGTAGAAAACAGTCTTGTTATCAGATTGAGGACCATGCAGTCCTGTGGTGACCCCATGGATGCTTGCCTCCCTCTGTTTGTGCAGGTGCTGCTTGCTATTGGAAGGAAAGCCACTACCGACGACATTGGCCTGGAGTGTGTTGGGGTGCAGCGCAGCCAGGAGTGCGTTCAGTCCGTCCATACTCATTCTGGCTTCCTGTCTTTGCAGCGCGTTATGTTTTGTTAACGGTGTGTGTGTGTGTGTGCGCTTCTATATGTGTGCAGCACCGGCAGGATCCTTGCGAATGAAAGGGATCAGACCAGTGTAGATCATATTTACGCCATCGGATCAGTGCAGCATGGACGCCCCTCCACTACAGGCCTCTCAGTGCATGCTGGGACACTGCTGGCCCGTCGACTCTACAGAGGAGACAGCACCTTGGTAATCAGTTCATAAATAGTTATACTGACTGTAAAATGATGCATAATTTCTCCATGGCCGTTGATCCGTCAGCCTTAAAGGATCCGTATTTTTTGCCATTATTCATTTTGCCTGTGTTTTGAAGCCTGCGTGTCAGCCAAATGTTGCGTATGAGACAATAAAGTTAGAAGCAATCTGAGCCGATCTAATTTTCCATTCCCAGTGCGATTACTCCAACGTGCCCACTGTTGTGCTCACTCCACTGGAATATGCTGCCTGTGGTCTGTCTGAGGAGAAAGCTAATCTAACGTTTGGAGAAGCCAATGTAGAGGTACACACACACACACACACACACACACACACACACACACACATACATACACATACACACGTACTCACTAGCATACATACTCAAACAATTACCCCCAAAATCAAATTGTCTTCCCTTTTTTCCAGGTGTATCACAGCCACTACTGGCCTCTGGAGTGGGAGCTTCCTGGAAAGAATAAAAACTCCTGCTATGTTAAAGTCATCTGCCACATCCCTGACCATGTATGATTTTTTTTTTCTTCTTTTTTTAAGCTGTACTAATAGATATTTCTGTATGAACAGTAGATCATGTAACTGCGTAATGTGAAAGGTGTCACTTGTCACAAACCCACAAAGAATGATGAATAGTCCCACAGTTGCCGTCACCTTTGAGAAGTGTTCTAGCCGCTGTCAGCTCATTGATTTGGGTTTTATGGCCCGTTACATAACCGTTCTGTTCACTCTCACTGCTCTCATCATGTTTTCAGAAGCAGCAGAATAGCCACATATTTATCTCAGGAGTCAGTAGAGCCCAAAACAGAACTATATACGTAGCTATAGAAGTTAGATTGATTTGTCTGGCAAGAAACACAACTCCTGATTAATGTCATTGTAAGGTGCTAATATATGCTAACAGCTCGTGGTGGCCCAAGTCGCCAAACACTTAATCACTTAATACACATTTGAATACTTTAGAGTTCTCAATATCAAGAATGGAGCTGTTTTTTTATTTTTATTTTTGGTCCATTAGACCTTATATCTCAGATTGTGCGAATTGCCTTCCATTTCCTTAAATCTTTGTCCACTAAGTCTGTTCTCACTTAATATGTTAGTTTTTTTCCTGTAGTTGGCATTCAACTTTAAATTGTGAGAACTGATTCAGTAGAAAGTATGTTACGCAGCTGTAGCGTGATATAATATTGCTCAGAATTACTTTTGATCAGGTATCTCTGTGCATTCATTTCCACCGAATGAGGCAACTGTGAAGCTATATGATATGTCTAGACAAGCTGAAGCCCCCCCCCTGCCGCCTTCATCAGTTAGAGCTTTTTCCATTTCCCCTTCGGACACTTAGTCATAACGCCACCAGTTGTGCAACAGTTCACACCTCATTAATCCACCTACCTCCTGTTATATTTTTAGTTCTGTCCACAACTGACTTGGCACCACTTGAGATAACTGCATATCAGAAATCAGAATGCATCCCTGCCAAGCAGGTGATGACTGTTATTATATATGTTCTCTGCTCATTTGCACTGATTATGTGTGTATAAATTATACTCCCATCCTTGCCATTTTAATTGGGCTTTATTCCTTGTCTGCAGATAGTAATCATGATTGAAATACCCTGCAGCCATCAGAACCACTAAACTAGCTTTTGAAACAAGTTGGTCTTTATTTTTTTAAATGTGTTCTTGTGTGAATAACTTAAGACAGTCTGGGGACTCATACTTGGACTATGGATTAAACTCGGACATGACAGGAGCTCTGACTTGAACACAATAAACTTGAGGTTCATGTGAGCTTGGTCATGACCCTGATGACTCAGATTCCCATTTTAGCTTGAGAACTCGCTTCATATGACCACAATTATGACTAGGACTCGGTTCATTCAGGTGTTGTGAGCTTGCTCTGACAATGATATGGGAACTACTGGAGACCCAGGCAAGATCTTAGGGACTTGGAACCGCCCTAGGACTTAATGGAGGACTTGGGGCAGGATTTAGACATGGCTTTTTTCTCACTCTCATACTTAGTAAATTGGGCACACGTCTAACATGATGGCTTCAGGCAGTGCCTTAGACATTAGGAACCAGGCTCAGAGATGAGAAGACTTGAGTAAGTTGAACTCCACTTGACTCCGACTCGGACAGTACCACAGGAATTTGGAAGACCTGGGATTTGACTCAAGATTCCCAGCGTAGTGGGAATCCCTAACCACTCAGACAGAGCCTCAGTGACTCACATTTGGGTTTATTTCTGGAACAGAGGAACTGTCACTTGACTTGGATATGAACTTGAACTTTGACTGACTTTAGATGTGATATTTCAGATCTGATGTGATTCAGGCTTTGAGTATATGAGACTCCAAGTGGACAGAGCCTCGACTACTCAGACATTAGTCTCAGGGCCTGATGTGATATTTGTGCCTCTGAACATCTTAAACATCAATAACTTGTAGCTAACTTTGGTGGACCTACCACAACACTGCTTTGTCTCAACAGGAGCGCGTGGTTGGTCTCCATGTCATGGGCCCCAGTGCTGGAGATATCGTCCAAGGCTTTGCTGCAGCAATGAAATGCGGTCTCACAAAAGAACAGCTGGATGCCACGGTGGGCATCCACCCCGGGTCAGCCCAGGTCAGCATCCCTATTTCCACACCACCTCATAACAGCTTTGATAGCTGTAAATGCACAAAATGACCATCTGCCGCTTTTGACACCTATCGATTTTTACCTCCAGCTATAACATTAATTCACCATCACCTCCTTAATGTGCTCTCACACTCTGCTTTGAGGCACTATGCTGTGAGGTCAGTTTTGAAAAATTACCATGTTCAGTCCTTGAAAAAGGCTCTGCTGTCTGGGGTCAATGCCAGGCTAGCAGAATCAAATGAGTTTGCTGCTCCGAACGCTGAATTATTCATGGCCAATATTTAATAAACCTCACTGCTCACAGTTTATCTCTGTGCAGACTGACCCCACAGTACATGAGTGGGTTAATTCTTTACATTTTTAAACTTAATTAATAAGACATTCAATGGAGAGTTTAATTGAGGTCACTGTTTCTGGCAATGCCTGCTAAGAAGGGGTCTGGGGATATTGTTTAATGGCTAACCCCGTTGGACCGATTGATTAGGTGAATTGATTACTCTGAGGGAAGGAGGTTTCTGTAATTATGAACTTTCGATTGGTGTTTAACACAGTAGAGCTCAGAGGTTTGCTCTCAGATTTCAAACTTGTTACGCTTCTTTTCACGTCTGTGTTTTGCACACATCATGCTGTCACTTTTGTCCTTACTACGCTGAATCATGTTGAAGAGCTTTTGACTGCTTTTAGACATGCATCATTTGGCTTGTCAGTTGTCGTTTGTTGCTTCCTAAAGTTCCTCTTAAAAAAAAGTCCCACCAGACCCTCTTTTATAGCGAACAAAGGCTGCTGGTCACCATTTCATGACATAATTTCGTAAGCGTTCGATTTTTTTTGAGTTTGTGTTGTTGAGTTTTTGGAGGGATGCTGCCTTCTGTTGATAAGTTTGGCAGGTGTAGTTTGGTAGAAAGAACTGATCCCAACGAGATCTGTGGATTATCTTGAGTAGACGGGTCATCTCAGCTTCTGGAGAGGGAAAATTGCCGTTGAGTTTTTCAAAAGTCTATGTCACCATTTAGCCATGAGAACTTGTGTAATAATATGTCAAACCGTGTTGTGTTTACAATTGTTGAGTGGTAAAAAAAAAAAAAAAATTGTGGATGTGTGTTTTATGTATTATCAAAAACTTGGAGCAATCATGTGCTGGATCTTTTTTCTTACTGGCACTGGGAGGATGTTTGCAAATATCAGAGGGGCTTTAAGACATTAAGGGTATGGAGAGTTTTCATTTATTTCCATCTTGCTATTAATTAATTGCAGTTGGTAAATGAAAACCCTGCAGTCCCTATCGTACAATTGGGCTTCAGTTGGGATTGAGTTAGGCTTGGATTTTCATTTCACGAAGGTTACCAAACAAGAGGATCTGTTTATATTTTCTATGTAGCAGAGGACAAAGTTAACTTTTTACACACTCTCTGCCTGTGCAGGGCAGTATTGCCTCCCGGCGTGTTGACACCCTCTGATAAGGTCTCTCTCTTCTGTCTAGGTGCTCACCTCATTGACCCAAACCCAGCGTATGTCTGAGGCGCTAATGATGCGTGGGAACTGCTGAGGTTAGCCCCCTGCTGCCAATCACAGTTGCCCATGGCAACAGTGCAAGACAGCAGGGAAGGGCTTTGCTATCACCCTGAAGAGAGATGGCGGCAGCACGGCCAGTCAACCGTCCCGTGACGCCCTCGCCTGAAGCCTGACAGACGGGCGGGCGCGGACCGATGCTCTGCTGCTGACTCGCTCCCTGTTTTTGTGCGTGTTTTTGTCCGTGCTGCTTTTTAGGTTTGTTTGCATTTTTTATGAACTGTGTGCCTGAAGCGTAACTTTGAAATACAGTAGCATTGATGCATTTTAATGGCTCCCGGCTTTGAGGGAGATAAGATGCTCCCCAAGGTTCTGCCTCTGAAAGCCCCTGTAAGCTTTAATATAGCTGAGTTTTAAAGGCTGCGGGAGAGTGATAAGACTCTGGGATTTGATGCATTTACATGGAGTGAAAGCTCCGGCTTAGACTCTTGCTTTTTTATTGCTATGGCACAGGCCTCAGGGGTTTTATAGCCTTAATTTCATGTAATGAACTAGATGAGGATTATGGAATTACCCAAATTAATTGTGTTTATCGGCGAATGCTCTCGCTTTAATTGATGCATATGGTGTCTTTATTAAGACTTTAGGCCAGAGTTCGTGACGCATTCTCTTGTTTGCTTTTCCTCTTTTATATTCTCCTTGATTCAGCACCGCCAAGCGTAACGACCGTCTTAAAACAACTGTTGAATATTCATGCAGATCGTTACGTGAAGTATCTCATCTCAAATGAATGCAGCGGCCAGAGTGCAGCTATTTCTTAAGTTGACGTTTATCCCGCCACCTCAACGCTACACTCAGAGTACAGATGTGAGCCTGTAGTGGCGTGCATTGTGCTTTTGCCAGCTGAGCATTGCAGCATTTAGATGCAAATCTGATGCTATCCTCCAGACCACCTTCTGATCCCCCCGCCCCCCCTCCCGGACGAAGCTGCTACTGTAAGTAAGACAGATATCCTAATTAGAAAAAGTGCACAGGAGTGTCTCTTTTGGCGTGTGCCTGAAAATGCCATTAGAGCGTAATTTGATCAAGGCAAAGCAGCAGCCATGACTTTGTGCAGGTCTCATAGCAAGGTTAAGATGCCGCATAGAGGTCTATCTATCACTGCCTGCTCCTCTTGGACAGCGTTCAGAGGTTTCACCTGACCCCCGCGGGTAGTGTGTGCTCTCCCACCACTAGATGGCACTGTAGCTGTATTGGGAAGAGGGTAAATGAAGCAATAATTAGTGCCTTTTGTTATAACTGGAGAGAAATTAAATTAAACTGATGCAAAGATGTGTGCGTGTTGAAAATAATTATTGCTATTACAACTATTTTGGCATTCATCTGCAACTATTTTGATAATTAATTAGTTTGAGTAATGTTAGGAGAAAAAAGTCTAAATTGTCGGATTCCAGCTTTTTAAATGTGGTTATTAAGGAGTGCCAATTAGCTCACTGGGTTAAGCAGCTGTTCCATGCACAGAGGCTCTGTCCCAGGTTCAAGTCCTGGCCTGGCGCCCTTTTTCTGCGTGACACCCTCCCTCTCTCTAAACCTGTTTCCTGTCATCTCTGAAGCTGTCTTACCAATAAAGCCATACAAAAGGCCATACAATAAATACAAAAAAATTTAAATGTGAGTATTCTGTGGTTTATTTCCTCTTCTGTGACAGTAAACCGAATATCTTCGGGTTGTGCACAAAACAAGACATTAAGGAATTGGGGCTTTGAGAAAAAAAAACTAATCCTTGTACCACCACTACTTTACTACTACTACTACTTCTCATACTACTACTAAACTACTACTATTCAACTGAATATCCTCAGGTTGTGGACAAAACGACATGTGAGGATGTCATTTCTGGCTTTGAGAGATTAAGGGTACTTAATACGATTGTCTTGCTAAAGAGTGCGTACTCATCCTTTACTGAACTGTACTCCAATAGCCTATATACGGCTGCCTAAAAACTAAATATACCAGTGCTTAAACTGCTCCTGGCTTTCACAGGCTCTGCAATTACTGCAGCTGATTCTGCAGTATTATCCCAGAAGCCTCTACCCCTGTGTTTTTTGTTTGTTTGTTTGTTTGTTTGTTATAATGAATGACACGTGTGAGGGTGCACATATACAAGAAACACCTTCAGTGTTATTCTGAGTGACCAGAAAAGTAGAGGCTCGTCATGTTCCCGCCAACTGAAAGCTGTTTTAAGAATAAGACAGGAAATAATTAGTGTGTTCTCTCTCTCTGTGTGTGTGTGTGTGTGTGTGTGTGTGTGTGTGTGTGTCCTGCAGAAACATCATTGTGTATTCCTGTAGTTCCCTCCTCACAGAAAAAAAAAGAAAAAAAAAAAAAAGGTTAGCCAGCTGGTTTTAATGCCCCTTGAATAGAATCGCACATCTGGACGCGCTCATTTGTCTCCGAGCCGGGGGTGTGCCGTCTCTGCACCCTGCTCCTCCCCCCCCCTCCCAGCAACGCGGCAGTGGTACGCTCCTCTCTGGATGCGTTCAGCTCATTGACCGGCGGACAATCCTCATCAGTACCACCAGAGCCCGGAGCTTCACACAGAACCGGCCCTTCATTCCTCTCCCCCCCCCACCCGCACACACACACACACACACACACACACACACACATACAGCGGAGCAGCAGCCTGCAGCCTGTCCGTCCCGTCATGAAACAGACTTTGAGCGAACTGATGAGGATGAGCAGGATATGCCGGATGGTATTTGCCACCTGTTTAGGATCCTTTATTCTGGTCATCTTTTATTTCCAAAGTATGTTCCAACCAGGTAGGACCCCTCTTCCTCTCCTCTCTCTCTCTCTCGAATGTGTGTGTGTGAAGCTATGTGTGTTTGATTGTGTGCGCGTTGATGTATGGCACGTTGTCTGGCCGCCTCCTGGCATGTTGACACATCGATTTGTTCAGACTGTACAGTAACGCGGCGGATGAATAATTGATACTTGTGCCGTGTGAACGCGTAAATCATCCAAGCAGGAGTGCGCCGCCTCCGATCAATCTTTTTCTGTGGCGCGATGGCCACACTACCGCGGAGTGATTGTCTTGTTGCGCTTTTTTACATTTTTTTTTTATTCTTCTTCTCGTCTTTTGTTTAAGCGGTCCCCCTTTTTTTCTGTGTGGAAGTAGAAAGGTTTGCGCTGTTTGGGTGCGATTGCAACCAGGCGCTGTTCGTTTCGCTTTATCCGCAAGCTGACAAAGTAGCAGGGAGATGGTAGGGGGAGGCTTTTTTTTTTTTTTTGTCTCCGGAAACGTGGCTTGGGCGATGGGAATCGGCGCACGGGCGTCTTGGCACAGTGGGCACCTGCGATCCCAGTTTGATCCACGTAGAGGTCTGGATCGAGAGCGAAGACCCGGCTTCACTGGCAAAAATCAATTTGGAGAAAAGGAAACCGTCTTGAGGGAGCGTTTAGGACCGGTGTCCTCTCTAATCTGTGCGCTCTGGAGACCTGTTAAATAATTTATCGCGCAATAAAAGAAAATCCTCTCCATGCCAGCGGGGGGCTTCCGGAGGGAGAATTTGCATCAAATTATGTTAATTTAGGAGTTTTTTTTGTTTTTTTGCACGTTGCTTTGCCAAATCTCCGTTATAATGAATCACCGCCCCTGGATTTATGTGGTGTCCGTGCGTCGTGCAGCAGCTTCTCCGCGCGCCAGAACCCATTCAGACGCGCAAAGGAATCGGACACGTAGAGCGAAACTTACTCACAGCAGACTACAACAGGTTTACTGTATATGGTAAGGGGAAAAAAAGAAAGGGGAAAAAAAGACTTTCCATGACAGAAAATGAATCATTCCTGAGAAGAATGATAATCCCATAATGCTGCTGTTGGAGACAGCGAATCTGCCAAGCTCAGCGGGTGAAATTCTCCATTATACTGAACGTTTGCAGCTTCTGAAAACTGCTCTTGTATTCACTGGTAAGGTGAACGGTCCAGTGACAGACAACTCACAGCACAGGACTGTGTTTCAGTCTGTAGGTGGTGATGATGGTGTGAAAGCAGAGGGAAGTGAAACCTTGTGGAGGAATCCCTGCTGCCTCTGAGATGGGGGCCGCTTAGATAGAGGAGGAAACACGAGATAGCCCACGCCAGAGAGTAGAAGCACACAGGAGCACCTTCCACGCCATCATTATTCCAAAGCCATCATGCTGTCACATCTCTGATCGGGGAGGCATTTTCCCTCCGGATCCACCGGCTCTGTGTGAGTCACCAGGGCTGCAGCTGGCAGCGGGCACAGCTGATATTTCCTCCAGAAGCAAAAAAAAAAATGACCATACACCACTTCAGGGAACATATCATAGTCAGTTAAATAGCTACTGTATGACTGTAATTGTATATGTTCTCTGTAAAAACTCAAGTGAATGACTGTATCAGTGTCTGGAAAGGATTCAGTGAAAGAGTGATAAAACCTTTCCCATGTCAGCAGCTGCTGAACAGATCAATAGTTGGACAACTTCTGTGTCATTGTTCTTGGCTTTAATTCCACACCCCACTGCAAAATCCCTCCTTCTCTCAGATTATGCAGGTTTACCTCTACCAAGGAGATTTTGTTTTCATTCAAGCCTGTTGGTTGGTTGGTTGGTTGGTTTGTCAGCAGGATTAGACAAAAACTACAGAACAGATTCCCACTAAACTTGGATGGAGGATGTGTCTCAGCCCAGAACAGGCCTCGTTCATTTCTGGTGTGGATCCAGATAACGGGACGGATCTGGGGTTTTTATTTTATTTTTTTCTCACTGTCATAAACATTCTGAGCCGGTTAATCTCTCAGGGAATCACGCGTGGATCTCAATGAGAAAAATCAGGTGTATTTACTTGGCTGGTGTTTATGAGTGAGTGCAAATTGATGGCAATCATATAGATCTAGTGATCTCAAGTTATGTTTAGGCAGTTACAGGCGTTTTAAAATTTAGAACAATGCGGGGCAGTCGACCCTGATATTGGATTAAGCTTGACGGAATTAAAGGGTTGGGCATTGGTGGAGGTATGTGCTCCTTTTAGTGCCATTCTGTTCTTTTCTTCTGGCTTTAAAAAGATCCATGAAGTAGAATGGATTCCCCTCGCCATAAAGTCGCCCACTTTATGTACATTTGACGAAGGTGACCAATTCAGAAATGAGCATTTAAGGTTGATATTACCCCAAATAATTGAATATTTCTGTGTTGTATGGGCTCTGCATGAAAAAGTCATTCACAGACATGTATTACATTTTAAACAAAGTATTCAGGACCCCAAAGAGAACATCAGGCTCAAGGAGTCCTTTCACCCAAATTGCAGAACTTTCACGATAGATACTCCAACACATGAACCAACCCTCTCCGCATTTAGTAAGGAACCCGACCACCACCTGAGAGGGCCCGTAGTTGGATATAATTTAGTTAAGAATGACAAAAATGTGTCCTGTAGCAGGAACATCGGACAGAGTGAGACCTCTCCTCCACTGTACATCATTAAATGAGCTTCCGGGCGTGGGAATTGATTGTAAAAGATTGAACCGAGACTCCATTAAACCCCTGTCAAGGACCCCTGGATCCTGGTTCCCTCGCAGTTGTGCCAGTCTCCACAGGCATTGCATCAGCTTCTGCCCAACACACACATAAACACACACACACACACACACACACACACACACACACACACACACACACACACACACACACAAGAAGGTCACAAAGTAGATGTTCTGTTGTGGTGATGACAAGGTGCTGCACACAGGATGCCCTGATTGAAGAGGGAGATGGCTAAAGCAGGGTGTTTGTGCAGGAGCAATGATCTGAGTTTAGATGCGGCACGTCGTGTGTGTTTATGCGTGATTACACATGTGAGAGGGGTAGTAAGTGTGTGCGTGCGTCAGTGTTGTGACTTCTTTCACGAGCCGTCTTCTTATCTCAGTCAACAATCTGTTTACCTTCTTTCTGAAATGACTTTATCGCCAATTTAATCTCTCTCTCTCCCTCTCTCTCTCTCACACACACACACACACACGGCAACGTCATGGTTGTCGATCTGATTATGTAGCCTACTATGCAAGCATCACCATGCTTCAGGCATGTTTAGCGGCACTGGGAAACCGGTCTGGCCTCCCAGTGTACACTGTCACCTCTCTTCCAGGACCCGCGGGGTTATGACCTCTTGTAAGGGGGGGAGGGGGGGGGGGGGGGCACTGCAGTATCACACTGTGGCCTCAACCAACACAGACACAAACGGAGCAAGGTTTGAAAACTCAAAGTAAATTCTAAACAGACTTGGATCTGATGCAAGTCAGCTTCACGACCGGAGAGAAACACCACATTTGGGTTGACTGAGAGTGTGAAAATACTTCTTTGTTTTTTTTTTTCAGGCTCTGCAATGAATTAATTTTTCACTTCTCATCTTCTCAACTCCCACTGCGACTCACAAGCTCCTCCATCTGCCGTGGACACTAGAGAAGGAACAGACCTGGAGCACAGTGTAGCCCGCAGCACTGCGTTCAGCAGCAGTTTGAGAGCACGCCAAATTAGGTTTAGTTTGGAGTACGCCGCCATTCTGAGTGGAAGCAGAAGGGAGCGTGGCAGCCGTGACAACATTATTCAAGCCCATTGTACTGCTCAGTGTCCAGCTGTTTGTCCCACGTGTGTTAAGGGAACATGCCAACTTGTTGATAAAAATAGTGCTGTCTGTCCACTTACTCCTGTTGGTATTTAGCTAAGAATCTGCTGCAATGTCAGAGATACCATATCCAGACTTATCCACCAAAGACTGGAAAATTTCTGGCCAAACCTCTCATCATGTAATAGTTACCAAGTGGCCCAAATCCCTCAAATTCAGTGGGAGTCCTTGAAGAGTTTAGCTCTAAATTGAAATTGAATATCCACCTTTTGGAAACACCGATTTGACAAAATGACTGCTGGCATCGTAGGAAAACTTGCATTAGAATATTACTCGAGTTATTTAAGACGCTCACTGACAGCAGACCTGTCTCCCCGCCTGAAATGTTGAGTCACTAATTTCAGGCAGCGAAAAAGCTATTTCCAAAATGAACGCGCAGGGCTTTTGAAAGGAAATACCCACCTAACAATGGAGCCTCAGTGCAGTGCACAGTGCTGCAGACACACACAGCGTAGGTCATTTTTGCCGAATAGAGGTTGTCACGCCTGTTGATATATTTCAGCCAAAAGGGCCGGCTGATTTAGTTTAGCCTCTGCTCGCTGATAGCCGTGAACGGGGAACCCGTGCCCTGTTCCAACTCCATCCTGTCTCCATGAATTCGCTCTGAGCCTGAGGTTGCTCAGCACCTGTGACGGATCCAGGTCCGCCTCATCAGTCTGAGTCTCTGCTGCTCCTTTTAAAGGCATTGTAGCTGCTGAGATCAGCTCGGCTAATGGGACAGTTTGCTCTGTGGGCTGCTTGTTTGGTTTCTTTGTGAAGTGCCTCTGGGATATTTTGGAACCTGTTTGTGTGTGCGTGCGTGTGTGTGTGCGTGTCTGTTGGTGTGTGCTGAGATGGCAGCTCTGTTCGCCCACTGTACGGTGTGCTTTTTTTTTTTTCCAGACTGTGAGTTGTAACCTGCTTGTGCACCCAGGCCTCAAAGTCACACGCTCACATTTCACATCTCCAACAAAGCCCTTGTGCCTCTGGAGCAGTTAGCTGCGCCCCCTGACAGACAGGAGTTACCTGATATGAAGTCCTGACATGGTTTTTTTTATTAGATTTTTTTCTACTCCTGTGTGTGTGTGTGTGTGTGTGTGTGTGTGTGTGTGTGTGTGCGTGTGTGAGAGAGAGAGAGAGAGACATTTCCATGACGATGGATGAGGAACAAAGCTACGGCGGTTTGAAGCAAGAAATGGGAAAGTCTTGGGAAAGAATGAAATAATACTGCCTGGAATTTCTATGGGTAACTCGAAATTCCTCACCTTCGTTGGTCTGTGGCCATAGTGCCAGCTGTAAATGATACTGTAGTGCAGGGAAGGAATGCTGAGTTGCCGGGGTCGGGGACCTCCAACATGGGACCCTGTTATCGCAGAGATGGGCTCCCACCCTCAAACCTTCCAATCAAAGTCTTCTTACGAACTACAACAAATATGAATGACTTTATTATCATTTTATAGTACATAGGGGTTGATGCAGCATTGAGACCTTTCCTGTCTCTTTTGGGTGGTGTCAGATTTTCCGTGACGGTCCAAAGGATGTGACTTTATGCACGTTCTTGAGTGCCTCGTCTCAGCGCCTCTCTCTGCTCCACTCACACAGAGCAACAGTAGCTGAAGCTAGCTGGGAGATGGAGTCTGCAAACGTAAGCTTTCAAGCGGCTTCCAGCAGAATGCTGAGGTTCTTCAGATTTCATTCAGTTAAATCATTTCACTTTCTTTCCATTCTTTCCCACGTCATAGTAGGCGGTAGTTATGCACCTTAATGCTGGCCACGACATGGAAGAAAAGAAAACTATGTTGTAAGCAGCCAGCCAGCTGCTATGGCAGTGTGTGGCTACTAACTGCTGCACAAAATCATCAGAGATGACTGACGTGACACTGCCGTTAACCAATAACAGCAAGCTAGCCATAAATATTGTGATAACATTGTTATCGTAAATCCTTAAGGTGACAATAATCGCATATTGGAAAATCTGATATAAAATCGTAATATAGCTTACTTTTATGGCTTTTCCTCGTTTTCTGAATCTATCAGACTGCTCTCCTTGTTCTAACACTTGCCTGTATCCACCTAGACATTCTATCCACATTACTGATGATTACTGATCAGAAATCTCATCATGCTAATATTTTGTGTTCCTATAGTCATTCCTACAACGTTGTTACAGAATTGAGATATCTGATTCATTAAGTGCTTTGGTGGAGTTATACTGTATGTTGTGTATAGCCTAAAAACAAAATATTGTTTTACGGCCACGTCGGCTAGTCTCAGTGTGGTAGAACTCTGAAAATGTCTATATTACAGTAAGTAATCAAAGGGTCATTCTCCTGTGCTGATGCGCTGATGTTCTCACACACCGAGGGGGTCACTAAGAAACGAGATGACCCAAAATAAGATACTGTGTGTAAAAGTGTCCATGCTCCCGAGTGTGTTTGCGCTCCCCCATCCGCTATCCTCAGCCATTGTCCTCTGGCCCAATGTGTGTGTATTGTGAGGGTGTATCCTGGATGTCCTGTTTGTGTGGTCTTGGTGTTAGTGTTGTTTTCCTGCCGAGCTCTGCTACTAAATCCCACATCAGACATCCCCAGCATCGCGGGGGAGGGTGGGGTGGGTGGCGATCCCCCTGTGTCCCGCCATAGCATCCCAGATCGGGCCAACACAGACAGTAAACCATTCCGTTTCCCAGGAATGCTTTGGATGGAGTAGCTTCAGAAACTTTTGCGAGTCACAGAGATACTTCCGCCGTCATTCAAGCGACAACTGCAGGCACAACAACTTTGATTTTCACCACATTTGCACAGGGTCTTCGCATTGTGTGGGCCATCTGTTCATCGTTTCAGTGCAATTCAAGGCTGGAATAGAGCAGCCTTGTAAAAGTCTAATAATCTGTGAAAAGACGCATTTGAAGCAGCTCCCAATACATTTTGCATCTTTCAAATGATTCTAGTGGAAGATTTTTGGGTTGTTTCTCCTTCGAGGGAAAATTGGCACACCTATGTGTTGCTTTCAGAGCATTCATCTACTTTTTAAGTGTAAGACTGGGGTCAGCCAGGTTAGAAAACTGGATAATTGATAATGTCAGGTGTGCATTTGTGAAGCATTAGCATTGAACCGCAACTTGTCATATTCTACCTTTTTGTGTACTGATTAAACCAAGTAATAGCTCTGTACTCGACACAGAGACATACAAAGGGAACTCTACTTATAACCACTGGGGAAAAGAAAGCCTACTTCTGAAAATATCAAGCAATTACAGTCTCTGTGAAATTATACATTTCAGTTCACCACGAGATCACATATTTTGTCCAGCTTCCACTTCCACGAAACAAACATGTGTAATGTGATCATGACACATTGAGATGTGTGATTCTAACTCATTAAAATGATTCAAATATTTAATTATTGTATACTTTAAAAGAACAGCTCACCCAAAAATGAAATTTTAGTCATTATTATTTCAACACGTACACAGCATAAACAATATTCTCTCTTTTTTTTTACTATAAGTTGAAATGTGCCACTTTACTTTGTGAGCTCAACTCATTTAGATTATCTGCTGCGGTCTCTCTAAAATGTAACCATCAGGGCAACAGGGCAGAATCTGGCTTTAGATCAGGTAATGTCTTCCCTTCTTCAGTCCCTTCCTGAATCTCTCTCTGAGTAACTCAGAGCAGACCGAGGGTGCTGCTCCGCTGTCTGGACTTTGGGTCAGGCAGCAGCCGGAGGCCGATACTGGTGACTCCTCATTCACAACACTGAGTTGATAACCATCTGCATCAGTGTCTGGACTTCATTAGCGAGGCGATGAAAGGGCTGCCACATGGACAGCGACATGAGCACGCAGACGCGCACTCACGTGCACGCCCCCCTCGGGACCTCGATTGAGACTTAAAGAAGTGTGTGAAAGAAGTTAGCCTGGACAGGAAAGATTTCCATAATTCTCTCACCTCCTGTGGGCACTTTAGTCTTCGCGAGTATAATTATAGAACACACACGCATACATACACACTGACTTTCACAACCATTAAGTCATTGACAGAAACAGGGAGATATTATGACTCAGAACAACAAACAGGCTTATTCTGAAAGGAAACAATGGACAGACACTGCATGCCCCTAAGAGTGTTTGAGTGTGTGTCTGTGTGTGTGCACGTGTGCCCATACAACCTATTCGCTTCCACCTTTGAATCCCTGTGTGTCATCAACAAGGGTCCCCTGCCTGAAGGTATTAACACACACTCTCACACAGACGTACACTCACCCCGTCCCTCTGAGCAGACACATGCCGGTAGAGTTGCACATGGGAAAATCATCATCACCCTGCCTTCTCCCCCGCCCCCCCCCTGAAAAAAACGCTGTCTGTCTGGAAAGCAGCCGTCTTCTGTGTCTGTGATCGTCCCTGAGCTGAGGCCAAGCTTTACGCGTCTCCGATTGTGACCAAGCAGCGACATAAAACTGTACAAGTGTGTGTCCTCATACTTGAAACACTAATGAGTGAGAGGTGCGGTGTGTTTCAGCTCAGACGTTTCCGTGACGGTCTCCCAGATGTTTCGGGGCTTTCTCTCGATCCCCGAGGATTACGTCCGTCTTCTCGCCACGAATCAGGGGTAGGGGACGTTAATGATAGGAAATGTCAGCGTCAGCACTGTTGTCCGTGCCTCAACATCTGCCCGCCACACACCATAAAAAGTGTCTCTGGTCGATCAGGTTGCTTAATGCGCGTTTTGATGCGTATCCATTCTCTTTGTGTTAAGTCCCTCTCCAGAAGACAAAGAGTGGATAGTGCCAAGGAATCCCCACCCAGGTCATATACTGTACAATCATGCAGTGACAGTTTTACATGATCTACAGTATCATGCTTTATTGTGATAGGGCTTGATTAGTAATCTGTGTGTGAGTGTGTGCAGGCTGGTTTGAAGCAGTAAACTGCAACATGGTTACCATCTGTCAGACTTCCATGTTCCACACTGACATCTGGCTTGTCTGTGGTTGTCTTTGTGTGTGTGTGTGTGTGTGTGTGTGCGTGTGCGTGTGCAGGGGAAAAGGGTGTCTGCTACTGGAAGGAAAAGGGCCAGTACTTAATGGAGTCTCCAGACAAAGTGAATACAGGTTTTTTTTTTTTGTTTGTCTCTTTTCAAAGCCGGCAGCTTCAGAGGCAGTGACAGAAATGCAAATATGAAGCGTTTCAGTGACTAGAAGTCGCACAATGAGAGTCAATAAACAGCACACTTCTGAGACATTTTGTATATTGTGGTATTTAACGGATTTTAGCAGTTTATGTGTGAACTACTGATGAGTCCTTTCTGTGCTCGCTAGCTGCTGTTGAGGAAACCATTTAACACTTTCCTGTTTGGTGACGGCTTCTGAGCAGAGCAGATGGAATTGTAAAAGATGTACTTGAAAGGCTAACATAAACTCAAGTCTCAAATGCGTTTGAAAGTTGATAGCGTTTCAGTATGATTGAAATTATGCGTTAAAGTAAAAACTGCTTAAGATGCTGATTGGTGTTCAACGCTGTTTTGGTGTCTTAGCTTTTATTGTAATGGTAAAGCAGGAGAAATTGTGAGAGAGAGGATAACAGAAGTTTATCTGATCTTGAAGCCTTTGTGACATTAAAGGGATATTGCGGTGTAAGTTTAATCCATGGTCTAACACACCGTGGCACAGAGTAAGACCCCCCCCTCAAGAGATCAAGTTTGCAGACCGCTAGTTTACGTAGTTTTAGCAACCTCAGAAATGACCGCACGATAACAATACATTGCAGTATACACCTCCAGCAAGAAACAGCCGTCAAAAAGCCACAAATAATGCTCAGAACATGCAAATAATTACAATATTACTGCTGCATTCTGTGTATGAAAACATGTACCGTACCTGTTTCGTGTTTGTCTTTGAAAAGTTAAGTCCTCACTAACATTTAGTAATCCAAGTGGAAGTTTTGCCACTGGCATCACTGGAAGGCGTGTGTGTGTGTGTGTGTGTGTGTGTGTGTGTGTGTTTGCGCACATTGGGTACTGACATGCTGATAAGTGTATAGTGCTAGTGGAATGGTTCCCTGTGGTCATTATGCACGGTTGCCCCTGTTTGTCTTCAGGCCCGGAGCAGCCGCTGCAGGCACAGATTGGTATGTGATCACAGTGCCGCTGCCGATAAATATTGATTTGGCGGTTGGGTTTTAGCCCCGAGCAGTGAGTCGAGAGTGCAAGCATTGCACGTTAGCCACATTAGGGCATTAATAACAGAAGAGCAGGCGAAGGCCGGGGGTGGGGGGGGCATTTTTAGACGGTGACAGAACTGCTTTCAGACCAGTTCATACAGTCCGTGTTTACCTCTGGAGTGCAAGGAGCCAATGGAGTGTGTGTTTGTGAGTGTGTGCTTGTGTGAATGCAGTATGTCTGAGCAGGCATGCAGTATGCCTAAAATAAGACTAATTTGCCTGCAGAGGATAAGACAACAAGTGTGCGTGTGACTGGAATCCCTGTCTATGTAAATGTCAACGTATTGATTTGGGGATTAAGGAAAGAAAGTGTTCATGGTGACAGTCAACTCAAAACAGTGTACGGGGTGTGTGAGCTAAAAGAAAAAGAAACGTGTGACAGTGTGTGTTTGGTGTCCTCAGCTGCCAGATGTACTGTAGACTGTGTGGCGTAAGAGAAGTGAATCATGGCTTTAATTAAGTGGAGGAGGGCTGAGCCGTGTCTCATTTAACGGCTGGCGAAGGAACATTTAAACTCGCCTGCTCTACACCAGCTACTGGGACACTTTACTGAACAACTGGGAGGGATTTTCCACTCTTCCTCCTCCTCCACCACCACCACCACCACCACCTCCTCCTCGTCTTCCTCCAGTCTCCCTCTGGATTTTGACTCATTCTTTTCACCAAAGAAAAGGAATAATCCACCCTCAGATACTCCTTAAACACTGCTAAATGTCACTGGTCTGTGGTGTTCTTGCCGTCCTCAGAGGGATTTTTTGATGAAGTGCCACAATTAACTTTCTCAGTGTACCTACTTTCTTGTTAAGTGCTGCACCTTGCACTCCTTCAGCTGGAGATTTGCTATATTGATCAAAGTGATTACATTTGCAACTGATCAAGTTTGAGCCCTTAAGTTGACCAATTTCAACCTAAAAGGTTATTTTACTAGTCCTGAGTATCACACAGCCTGTGAAATAACATTTCTAAGAGTAACATCTGGGGAAATCAGGCAAAATGTATTCTGCTTGCATTCATGTCTTATTTCTGTTACGCATTGGTATAGAGAATGTGTTTATGTCTCTTTCTTGATGGATTTCTCCCTGTGTGATTGTTAAAGACTGGCATTTGAACATGAGTGGCTGCCACCAAAACCTGACAACTGATGTCTCCATCTCCATTTTGCCAGCCACTCACAGGAACCAGAAGGCAAGGTGTATCAGTGAGGCTTTTCAGGCTCTTTGATTGGAAGCTATTTTCCACTCCCTTTGCTGCCTATATCAGTGTCTTGACAGGTTTGACTTCCACCACCATTTCTGCTGGGGAGAGTAAAAAGACTTTTTCTTCAAAATTGCTGTCATCACAGTTCAAATCTGTTGAGTTTAAGCCATTACGTACAGTTCTGCCCGATTAATTGTGCAGCCAAACACCATTTCCCCCACCACTCAAAACTCCCAAGCACTACCCGCATTTCTTCTTTGTCCTCCCCCTCTTAAATCTCTTCTTCCCAGTATCCTTCCATCTGGGCATGGTGTCGGGGGAATTTTACCAGCCAGGGTTATTCTGCCAGCGTGGCCAGTTTGGCCCGGGGAGCTGGTGGATGCTGCCACCGGACTTGCTGCAGACTTCACGGTGCGGTGTGGCATGGCAGCGCAGAGCCTGCTCAGCTGGCCGCTCCAACAGAGACTCAAAGACTCCTCTCATGTCCCTCCAAAGGGGTCAGGGCGGACATGTTGGCAGAGCTGAGCAAACAAAACTCTCCTCATCACTGACTCAGCAAGGAGAGGCATACACGTGCACGCACACACATTAGCCCCAACAAACGAAGATGGAGCTGTGGAGTGGTCCGACAAGGCAATCTTGCAGCACAAATGAGCCTATTCTCTCAGAAAGTTAGCTCGTCCCCTCGAGAGCGTACATGTGCTCGTGGTAATCTCCCTGTTTGTTGACTTAGGCTCGAAAGCTCGGTCATCAGCTCCCAGAGTGTTCAAAATAGAATTCGTCCAGAGGATCATGAATGTATGATACCCTCATTGGATTATGGAGACTGTGTTCTGAGGTGGTGCCTTACAAAAGGCTCTGTATCAAGACCAGGGAGCCTAAAGAGGAAGATTCATCCTCTGTGACTTTTTTTTATCCACAAATAATTTCATGGGAATTGAATCAGTAGTGCTTATGAGGAATCGGCCCTCTGCACCATCCACCGGTGGAATGCCTGATCTCCAATCTTTTTCCAATACCAGTACCAAATTTGTGTCTGTGTATTGCTCTGAACTGAGGTCTTGGCCAGAGAGATTGATGGATAGATGGAACAATGCTTCAACTGTGCCTGTAGGGTGGAAGACTGGACAATCTAACCAAACATGAGTCACTTCCATTCTGGTTGGCGATCTACTTTAGCTGCCTTTTAAGGAATCATTCACCATCTGACTGATCAGTTCTGTCCTCCTGTCAGCAGAGCACATTTTGTGTCTGCGCCCCTTCCCTATATTGTAGTCGGAAAGGTCCTAAGAGTTAATAAAATTGGTGGGAAAATGAAAATTAAACTAATACTTAATACAGGGGCATACTCCTGCAGTTTTCTTGTCTAACTTTGGTGAATCCTGACCCACAAATTTATACACGACAGGCCTATTTCAAACCAGCTATGACACAGCTGACCTCCGACATAATCCATAGTCCACAATGGCAGAAACTCTCATCTTAGTTTGGTCACACAAGCTGTGGGAGTGAGCAGATGTGATTCAGTCTACAGCTGCTTCCTCCTCGTGGCATTCAATTTTGATAGCCATTCGATGCTCAGTACCAAATGGTGTTGCACAAAGAGATGGCTGTATGAATGGACCTACCAGCAGTGCAAACAGGGTGAAAAAAAATGAACCCAACTGGAACCAAATACTCAGTGCCAATAAGTCTGATCAACAAATAATTTTCAACTTTCTGACACATTTTCCCATATGGACCTCTCTCTCTCTCTCTCTCTCTCTCTCTCTCTGTCTCTCCACACATCCTCAATCCCACCTCCCCTCCAAACCTCTGTGAATGTAGCATCTGTGATGCGGTGTCTGGCCAGGTCATGCCAGGACACACTGTTTCTAAACAGGGCCGGAGGGGAAAAAAAAAAAAAAAGGCAGGAAAAGAGGGATATGGGGAAAGAAATAGAAGGCTAGAAACAGAAGATGCGAAGGACGGCACAGGAAGTTTTGACAGCGGTGGAGAGAATGGAGGTCACGCAAGAGAGGATGCAGGGCTCCAAAAGACACAATAAGCAAAGGGACAGAAAAAAAACAAGATCTGTGAATAAGGGACAGTATTAAGTCGGAGCAGACATGTTGTTTTCTTTTCTTCGGACTGACTTTCAAGGCTTTAGTTAGTTCTTGGTGGAGATGATGAGAGCTTCTGTTGTATGTCCCTGATATTGTTAGCTCTGAGCACCTCAAAATTAGGGCCACATTTTCCCTAAACTGCTTCCTGTCATAAAGAGGATGTTGTTTTTCTTCCTTTTGCTCTGCTCAGCCTGTATTCTCTTTGACTTTTCTGAGCGCAGATAAACATGGTGGAAGTGATTACTCACTGGCTTTCACTCCTGCCATCTGCTATGTTAAGACACTAATTGCCAGAACAGATCAAAGATTCGCAAAGGTGTAAAATGTGTAAAAATGACTAATTTACTTTAAAGGAAGGAGATCCTCCTCTTCCGCGACAGCTCTCCTGCGTTTAGACCATGCTTTTTGTCATCTTTTTTGCTGATGAGCTGCAAAATTGCAGCCATGGCCAGAGCAACGTTTCTTTTTAAGTGCTTCTTTTTCTCCTTGGTGGCTTAGAGAATTAGTTTGACATTTTGAAAAATATACACGTTCACTTTCCTGCCCAGAGTTTGCTTAATATATAAAAACCACTTTGCATTGTGAATGCAGTTAGAGCCACGAGGTAGCTGAGTTTGGTATCCAGTGCTGTTTTTTCCGCTAGCACATTTGGCCGGGCCGAGTCGAACCGAGCTGTGCTGATTTGCTTTTCGGTTTCTAGTTTCACCGTGCAGAGATGAGCCGAGCCGCACCTCCGAACAGGCCCGCGATGACGTCTCTCGCGACTGCAGCCGACCTGTAACAAGCACCTGTCTCCCCCTCAAATCGATACTCAACCTATGCCTGTGCAGGAAACCTGAGCGAAAAATGTTTATCTCTTTGGGGAGATTATTGGGGAAGTGATTATGGGTGATACTTCCAATGCTACCTGATTTCTCCTCTTGTTCTGTAATGACAAAAATGATATATATTTGTGCTATGAAGCAGATTTCCCTTTAAAGTGTAGCTGGTTGAACTCACTGGATATGCATGCTGCGATTTACAGAGGCTGCCGGATGCGTTCGGTGTTCTCTAGCGATAGCCTCTCTTTGCAGTAATTACACTAATCTCTCTCTCCAAAATGAGTGTACTTATGTCTTGTTGACATGAAAATGCGACAGTACACGTAGCACCTTTGAACGACAAGTTGTTTGTGAGCCTGCTTACTGTACTGGACAGTCCGAGGCTCCAGCCAAACCGCATCCAGACAAGCATAGCAGAACGTCATAATGCCAGAGGGTTAATGACAGCCGTCTCTACCGTAGTCTGCCTCTCTGCTCTTCCCTTTCTTTCTACTTCGCCTCTGTCTCTCCACCGTCTGTGACATTTAAAATACCACCTCGGCATTCTGTATAAATGGTGCAAAAAATAGAACGGGGGCGATTGTTGTTCCGACTCTGAGCTGGCAGGGGTGGTAGCAACGGAGCCAAATCAACATCTGTGTAGAAGGAGTGAGCCGGCAGTATATGGGAATATAGAGGTGGGATGTGTTGAAAGTTAGCAGTTAAAGGGATATTCCGGCGTAAGTTAAATCCATGGTCTAACACACCATGACAACGAGTAAGACCCCACCTCGAGGGATCAAGTTTTCCGACCTCTAGCTTATGTAGTTTTAGCAACCTCAGAAAAGACCACATGATAACATTGCAGTATATGCCTTCAACCAAGGAACTGCCATCAGAAACCCACAAATAATGCTCAGAACAGCACTAAACTTCAGCAACAGTACAAATAGGGTCCCAGCACATAGCTCAAGGCATCAAACATCTGCTAGCTTAACCGGATTTCTACTGAAAAGACAACACAGCTCACCACTCTCCTGCAGCAGCTAGCTCGCTGTGGGGAAGCCCTGACGAGTCAATTCCCGAATGCAGTTAGAAACGCTCAATTCTGTTCTGTTCTGTTCCCTGTCAGCTCTTGATAATGACTGTTATAAACTGGTAGGCAAGACACGTGAACTTTGATGGAGTAATGGAGTAATAATCACACATTTTCATCCTTGAGCTGCGGAACTCTACTACACTCGTTAATCGACTCGTCAGGGCTTCCCCACAATGAGCTAGTTGCTGCAGGAGAGTGGCGAATTGTGTTGTTTTTTTCAGTAGAAATCCAGCAAAGCTAGCTGATGTTTGATGCCTCAAACCCTATTTGTACTGTTACTGAAGTTTGGTGCTGTTGCTGGAGCATTATTTGTGGCTATGAGTGGCTTTCTGATGGCAGTTTCTTGGTTGGACGCATAGACTGCAGTGTATTGCTATCGTAGGTCTTTTCTGAGGTTGCTAAAACTACATAAGCTAGCGGTCGGAAAACTTGATCTCTCGAGGGGGGGTCTTACTCTGTGTCACGGTGTGTTAGACCATGGATTAACTAAAACTAAAATAATTTGAACAGAAAAAGCCAGGAGCTCCTTACCCTGCAAGCAGAGGATGGGATGGGATCAAGTGCCATTTATACCAGGCACAGTGAGGCAGTATCGCCTATCCTCCATGCTTAACAGGCTATAGTTTAGCATGGCTTCACTATAGGAATTTGGCTTCTATGACCCTTCAGCACTTGCAGCAAATACTCTCCCTCTCAACCATAAATTGATATTTTGGATCACAGAGACTGCTGCATGATTATAGAGCATGAGTTGCTGCATTCATTCGCTGCATTCAGGCAGTTCAGCGTGTTGGCTCTCTCGATAAAATCAACACTACACCAGCCATTTTTACTGATGTTGACGCAGAATAGTAATACCATCTAAAATCTATCCTTTGAATGCTAAATAATCAGGCCCAGCAGTTACACTGGATTCCAATAGTGACTCAGAGTGAGAGATAAATTACTGGTAGAAGGCAATAAAATGACTATATAACCTGAAACCTGAAAAACAAGCTGCAGGAAGCTCAGCTGGAAGTGATATATTTAGTGTTTTATCAGTGATGCTGTCATGCAGAAGAGTGCAAGACAGAATGGGAAGGAAGTAAACCAGGCAGACGGGAAGTGTTCAGGATTTATAAGCTTTCGGGCAGGTGCAGGTTCCGTATTTGATGGTTAAGGTTCCAGGTTCAGGCACAGGTGCAGCCAAGGTTTCAGGCTGACACATGCTATAATGCAAGGCTGATAAGGGAAAGAAGAAACGGAGCAGGTCAGGTGATGACAAAAGGTGGGATAGGGGCTACTGCAGGGCCTGGGAACGAGGGGGAAAGTTCGAGAGCATCTGCTGAATGGATGGACACAAGGGGCCGGTGAAGTGAGTGTGGCTGAAGGTTTCTCTTTGTTAAAGAAGCCAAGATGACTCGAACATACTGAACAAATACAGATTATGTGGACTATGATGATCTTTTTTGGAAAGAGATGATACGGAAACAGTAGGGCTCCAGACCCCATATTGGACATTTAGAACTGAAACAAATTGTCAAGTAATTAATTAGTCAGTCAACAGCAAATCAACCAGCAAGGTGTTTTTAACATAGTTGAAGCACACATTTACTTATTTCATCTTCTCAAAATATGAGTTTGTGCTTTTCTTTTTTGTTTTCCATGTTAAAAAACTGAATACCTTGGGGTTTTAGACTGTCGCTCAGATCAGACAAAGGATTTCAATATGTTAACTTAAAGTGGAAACAGAGACAACTTCAGTCCAAATCCTAGCATTTCCATATGGTTTTATTGTTGCTGCAGCTGTTACGAAAGCGACTGGACCCCTCTCTGTTTTATGCAGAGTAGCAGCTACCAACAACACTGAGACGTATTCATTGATTTAGACTATAAAGGAGATATGAAAGCAGATAGAAATGGTGCCATGCTGACTGGATCGCCTTCATTTCCTGGGAGCATTCATGCCCAATGACAGACTAAATTGCATAGTGAAGGGAACCAATCGAAACACTGATGGCCCTATGATTCTATAACCATTACATTGTGCAGTCATCATTTACTTCGTAATGATTATGAGTTAAAGCAAAAAAACATGATTGTCAGTTTAAGTAAGTCAGTGTAACCTTTGTCTCAAGCCCAGGGAGTGGGTATTTGATACAAAATGAAATAGTCACTTAACAGTGATGTGAAGTACCCAGACTAATGTTTGAGTGGATGGAGAGGTATTTACCTATAGCTAATACATGGTCTGACATAAATGGTCAGACACTGGTATGAATTCATTAATCTGCACCATACTCCCCTCCCCTTCTTCGCCTCTGGCTTTTCCTTTTCTTTCTTCTCCACCTCTCTTTGATCCTGATCTTCTTCCCTCCCTTTTCTTCATCCTTGCCTCTCCTGTGGTCGGTCGTTTTGTAGCCCAGGTGCTTTCACCAGGCAGCCCAGGAGAACCTCAAAGTAATCTGTCACTCTCAGCCAGAGAAAGCCCATCTGTCCTCCTTGTGTGTGTGTGTGTGTGTGTGGGAGAATTGTATATGTACCCAAAGGTTATCCATCTGTGCGCTTCATGAGTCACCAGCGATGGTGATTAGGAGATATTTATGAAGGCTGGTTGGGCATCTGTTACCTGCTGATAGCAGGAGAGAAAGGCTGAGGGGAGCGTCAGGTAGAAAGAGGGAACAGAGAATGGTAGAGAGGTGACAGGAGGAGGAAAGAAATGCACAAAGCTTTCCACTTTCTGCTTACTACCAGCTTGCTTTTCAAGCGGGATGGGGTTGCCATGGTGATGTAGAGGGAGGGCTGCAATGGGAGCAAAGCGACATCCCGGTTGGCTGGGGTACGCCCAACGTGGTAGCGTAGCGTGGTGTGATTTCTGACAGTGAGAGTGTCTGGAAAAGCTTTGCTGGCATCTATTTTCACCTCACAGTTATTGTGTGGGTGTTTGAACACATCTATAATGTTAGGAGATAAATAAACTGTGGTAGATCGAATTAAAGAATGTCTGTATTTAAAAACCCTCATCATGTCAGCGCCTTTTACAGCCTTGTTTACTGCATCGCCAAGATGCATTTTTTGAGTTTATCCAGTGGGGTTTGAAAGGGTTTCATTAGCCCAAGCATATAGAATTTTCTCAACGCATAGAACAGCATGATCCTTCAATTGGGTTAAATATAAAGATGACCAAATTTGCAGTTTCCACATGGTATTGGTGATATAATAGCTAGAAAAATGAGGTTTGGATAAAAAACAAGGATGATACAAAAATGCGTCTATGCACAGCACTGTGTGTGTACGTGTATCTGTGCGTTATGAATTCTTTATTTACTTCAACTGCAGAGGACTACTTGTAAAAAGATGGTTTTATTATATATTTTCAAGTTTATTTCATGAAATTTTCTTAAGTTGTCTGCTCTTGTTTTAATTAGCTGTCTGCTCTAAATGAAAGCTCAACACTTCTTCCAAGTCTCCCATTTGCCTTATTGAATTCAGCACAATGTACATTTTCCACAGCACAAATTCCATAAATATAACAATGTGGCCATGCCAGAATCACTACTCTTTTTATCGAGAAATATAGATGTTTCTCACGACAGCTGCAATCTTTTGTTGCTGTCAGTACGATTCCCAGCAGTTGAAAAACCATGATCCCTCCCTTTTCTGGGATATTTTTTTTGGTGGGAAGCATCTGCAGGAAGGAGGGCAGGAAAGAAAATAAGTTTGATTGAGTGTGGCCTCAATTTGGTATTTTTCTTACTGCGTCTCACTCGGTTATGTGGAATGATGACTAAATAATTGCCATGTCCGTTGTCAGGATTTGGGAAACGTGTCTGTGGCAAAGCAACGTGTTCAACTTGTAGCCAAAGCGGTGTGTGCTAGACAGTTAGGCCTAGGCAGCAGGTTGCCCATGAAATTGAGCTCTATTCACCAACTGCAGTTAATCAGCCACACCACCATTGGGGTCAATGGTGGTGTGGCTGATTAACTGTAGCCCTGTGAAACCCGCTGCCCCTTCTGAGGGAGGAGAAATCATGGACTTCAAATTTCTGATTAGAAATAGATGACTAGTTGACTTCTATAACTGCTAGTCAGCACTGTAGGCAGCAGTTTCTGTTCTTATCGCATCACCTAAACAAGATGCTGTTGTTCATTGTCCTCCTGTGTTCAGACCTGAAGAAAAGCAAATTATTTGCATGACTATATTACAGACAAAGTCAATGATAAGATGTGATATGCGAGTTGAAATGCTTTCCTATTTCCATCAGATAAAGGGTAAGCGGCAGTTTTAGAAAAAACAGGGTTGCCATGGTATCGTTTGAAAAATCACCACAGCTGAAGACACCATATTGGAAGTGTTCAGTCACGTCTGTTTGCAAAATTGCAGAAGGTGGCTCATGACGAAGTATGTTCCTCTGACCACCCTTGTAAAGTGTGTTCTGAGGAGCAAGGGGGCCCTCCAAAAAAGAGGGGGCACAGGTCAAATTTGGGAATGGGACTGGGCCCTGACCAACACCAACCAATGCTGACTCAAGATAAAAATCACCTGAGGTTATTTATCAGATTTTACACAGCTCTCTCTGTTTTTTTTTCTCACATATGGTGGCACTCCCCAATACCTGGAAGCATACTGTATTTCGTTCAATTTCCATTTCAGAACCAGGTTGAAAAAGACTGGAATGTAAGGTATGTCTGCTCACTCTATTTCCCAACCCTGCATCTGTCATTGTCCACCTGTGTATTGTGTTTCTCCACCGATTCTTAATTGTGAGTACTTGAACACATGTTTGCTGTCTCTGTGCCACACCGAATTGATTTCCCACATATCCCCCTGCCAAGTCATGGCTGTGGTCAGCTGTGGATCTGACTAACAGATGAAGGAGACACTGAAGATGCCACTATGTTTCACCGCTCTGCGTCTTTCAGGGTCCAGCAGTTTACTGAATCATGCTCAGTTACTCACCCACACATACACACAGACACACACAGTCACACATGGGCACAAAGGGCTATAATTTCCCCTGCTGTCTATTTTAAGAGAGCTTGCAGTCCTCGAAAAAACACACACACTATAATTTAGCGGCACATAAGTGCAGAGTTGCAAGAGCACGCAGCATTAAAGATATCTGAGAGCACCGAGAGGGAAGGCCAGACAGACCGACAGACACACAGATGTGACTCAGTGCTTTTGTCCTTCATTTATCTCTCTCTCAGTCTCATGCTATGTTCTTGCAAATTAGCTATTTACATTTCCTCCAAGTTGCTCCATAAAAAAAAAAAAAAATCAGAAAATAACCCCGTCCGTGCTGTGATGGCTCAGTGCTCGCGTGGAGACAGGCACATTCGTCGCTGGTCTTGGCTGCCGTGCGGCAATAAACAAATGAAAACCGGAGCTGATGGCGTGTCTGATGATCTGTCTTCCTGTTTCTGTGTGGGCCTCGACCGGAAACAAAAGATTAAACAAAGGGGCAGAAACATGGCCCTTGGTTCGCACGTCTTCCTCCATGTTTTTTTTGCGTCTGTCGCTATGTGTGAGAGTGTGGCGCTGTGGAGGCACCACAGGAAAAAGAAGTGAGAATAGTAGCAGGCAGCTGTTGTGTTAAACTTGTGGGGCTGGGTGCTGATGAGTTTTTCAAGAAATTCTGTTATTCCTATTCCTGCCAAGAGTTAGATTAGAGGCCTCTATGCTAAATATGAAGCCAGAGCCAGTTCACTTAGTTCAACATGAAGATGGGAAGTAGGGGAAATGCTAACCTAACGTCAAAATGCTGCTAACATGTTTGAGAATCAGTAACAATATTCCAATATATACTGCATAAACACAGATAAAATTCCTCATTGAAAGTGACCATTCTGCCCGACAAAAAAAATAACAAAAACAAAATACACAGATATTGGCGTTATTCAGCCGATAGTCACACATTTTTATTTTGCTACGATCCCTCAAACACTTGCAACAAATATAGATCAGCATCTTTTTTTCTGCATTGTGTTCTTTAAAACCAAAATGTTTCCTTTTCGCCGATATTGAAAACCTAACACTGATACATCTGTGACCTGTCCAATATACGGTATATATCGCCGCAAAAACAGGTTTAAATGCTTACTTCACGTGGTTAGAGTTATCCACCTTGCTCTTCAGCCTTTTATGTGTGAAGGGCTGTGAAGCTGGAACCAACAAACAAACAAAGACACACAAGTTTAGATTAACACAAACACATCCATTTTGACTGTAAAAACAAATGTATGGACACAGGCCTTGCTCCTTACCAGAAGTTGTGAGAATGCCTTTCTGCCTGAAACTGCTCCCTGCTTTTCTTAAATCGTTCCTCCACTGTATTTCTGACAGCGCACACTAATTAGCTATTGCTACCATCATTATTCAATTCAATTCAGTTATTTAATTTGTACAACTATGAACCTGACCCAAAAAATAGCATGAATTTCATTTGCGAGACATAAAGGTCGAATATAAAGACCAGTCTTTCTGAAATGTAACCAAGCAGGTCTAAAACACAGCTATAAGCTTGATAGTGACCCAGCTCATTAGTGCTTCTCTTTCACACCCAGCATGCATCATTTCCTGTGCATGCATTAAATTAGCCAGGATTCTGAGTCTAGGAAGGGGATACAGAGGTTAGGATAAGGGGACACTACTTGGTGCAAATACATTAAATAGCTTAGCAGTGCCAGGGATAGAAAGTATCAAACAAATGACAAATTTCATCTCATTCATTAACATTGTAAAGACCAATGACAGACACGTTAACTGACTGAAGATGAGCAGCTACATCAGAGGTGTTTTCATCTCTAAATGTATTCAAAGTGCTGTGTGGAAAATACCCGAACTTCACCCTAACCCTTGTCCATTATCACATTAAATATTTGTGTAAAAATATGGCTCTTTGTCTGGTCATAATAAAGATCTTGCAGGTTCTTTGGGTTATCCCAAATAACAAGAGTAATTCCATTCTAGAGTTATTAAAAAAAACATGTTGCGTGATTAATTAGTTGCAAAAATAATTGTTGCAGCATTACTATTTTGCAAATAAATACAGCACCATGGCTTCTGAGTATCACCGGAGAGAAGTTGTGTTGCTTTTGCAGGCTAGCGTTCAGCTTAAATGTAGCCCACATTTAAATTTTGAAACACTTGGCACGCCCGTCACAGCAGTATCATTTTCAGCCAAAACTGAAGCTGTTGAAGCATTTAGTTCAAGTTAATGTTTTTTATATTGGTCAAAGACATTTTGGAGTTCAGAGTTTCTGTAAATCAAGCTGTGATGTGGCACCTTTTGCCAATTTGGAGCCATTTTTTTTTTATGCTGTATTTCACGTATATAGCTCGATAGCTGCAGGAAAATGATGATGTCACCAAAGCCCTCCCCGTCCTCCTTGTTGTGAAAAGGACCTCAAGCAGCAATTGTTGACAGCGATCACGAAAAAAGCTCCAGACTGTGCATGCACAATTCTATCGTGACAAATTCTGATGTTGTAGCAAAACAGTATGCAATGGGAAATTGTCTGGTTTGCCGTACTTCAAGAGCAAGTCAAAAAGTGTTCAAGGGTGGTTACAGAAGTAGTGAAATAATTTGAGTGTTTAATGTTTAGCTTAATGATACTTATTTTCCACTAATAGGGCCAACCGTTGGAATGTTTGTCCCTCTACCATCACTGCTTAAAGTCCCTATTACCACTACCGCTAAAGGCCTGGTTAATGTCCAAAGCAAAAAAAAAACAAATGTAAGTTTCCCAGTTTGACGTACAAAACCTTGATCTCAGTGCTATGTAAAACAAGTAGGCAGGTCTATCATTCTACACCTTCAGTGTTTAAGCAAAAAAATAGTTTTTTGTAAATTTAATGTTGTTTACAAGGTGTGTTTTGGCCCGAACACATCAGTGGTGAGTGACGGATCTGACCCACCAGCCATCACTTTCAGCCAAAAAAAGAAGGTGGGGTAGAGGCTGCTAGTTGCATATTTCTGTATTTCTACTCACTGAATCATTTTGTGGCCATTTTTCTCTAGTTTATACAAATGTATGTAACTACAGGAAAATGATGTCATAGTGTGCCCTGACTGCGGTGTGCAGCGGTCGGGGCACACCACCAACCCCCCCGTGAATCAGTGAGCAAATCAGACATGCAGGCAGTGATTCAGATGTCTGGAAGTCTTCAACCTGTATCACTCAGTCGTGCATCATGACTGAACTCATCAACTTTCTCCGCTCTCAAAAAACACACTTCACTCAGCTCATTTAATAGAGACACCACCTGTCTCGTCAGTGGAGGTGAGGGTGAGCAGAGCGAAATTCCGAGTCTAATGAAGGGGGGAACGGAGAAGAAAGCCAAAAAGGTAATGGGTTCATTTCATTTGGAGGTGTAATGAGGAATAGATTTCCCTGAATGTAAGCAGAGATGAAAGCAAAGTGGCGGCTCGCGGCTGAGGAAACGTCAGCCTCGGGAGGAACTAATGAAGAAGAAAATGACAACATGCACTCCTGTGGGCGAGGGGTGGGGGGGCCGCAGTGTGCCATAAACAACCTATTAAAATAATTACGCTCCCGATGCGAACGTATTGTTGACACACGCGCACACGTACTGCCGAGTGTATCGGCAAGCTTTCTTTTACCTGTAGGGAAAACAATTTAAAGGTAATGAGGTAGACTGTGGAAATAAAGTGACTCATCTTGTTATCTTTATATTGGGCTGTGCCTGTTGCTACACACACAAAGTTTTAAATGCAGGGACTCCAGCATGAACACACACACTTGCGTACTCTTAGCGGCCATACGTACTTACAGTGTTATCAATATTTTATACATAATGCTGGCTATGCACACACAAACACAACTTTAACTGGAGCGCACAAACACACACGTCGAGGACATACACACTCACTTTCAGACTATTTTCAACCACAAATACACAAACACACACACACAGCAGCCTGTACACATACATCATCCTGATCCACACACACACACACACACACACACTCTCATTTTCTAGCTTTTTCAGCTGTGCACATTCATTTAGGTGCATATACACACTCCTGCACATACACACATGTACACAAACATTATCCATACACACTCATTTAGTATCCATTTTCAACCATGCACACAACCACCACATTAAATCTATTTTCATCTGCACACAAACACACACAAACACACACACATTCATACATCATCCCAAACCAAGTGCATTCATTTTAAACCCATTTTCGATGTGCACAGGCACACACAAACTCCATCCCCAAACCACACACACACACACACACACGCACACACACACACTACTTTTGTAATGTAAGTGTGTGTGTCAGTCTCAGCTGACAGCAGCAGTATCTGAGTTGAAGTGTACACACACACACACACACACACACACACACACACACACACACACGCACACACACACTTCCCCTCTGCTCCCTGCTGATTAAGGCTTTTATAATTACAGCCCTCCGAGTGCCCAACTTGTTCGCACTTCAAAGCCGCCCGGACGTGATTGGAGGATGAGAGGAGACCGCAGCGTTACACCAGAACTGTCCTATCATTTCCTTCCAATCAATCTGTCATTGTCTCACTTCTTATTTTCCTCAGTATAATGTGCATCTACGGTCCAATCCCCTCTGATAGAAACTCACAAACACAGTATGTACAGCTATTTTCTTCTTCAGCCTCTTTCAGAACTGAAACGCAGCTCGGTCTTCATGATGGAACGCAGTGAGAGAAAACATTAACAGTTGGCTTCATTGCTAAATTAAGAGCTTGTTCCATGCTCCCTTGGCGATGATGCCCATCTGTTGCAAATCCCCATGCATAATGGCTGTTTATTTTTTTTATGCATAAAATGTCAGAAAACTTACACAAAGAGCAATGGTTTGGATGGAAAAAAGTTTGTTTTTTTTAAAAAAAGACATTTTTACTCTATTTTACCCTTTTGTTTGAAAAATAAAGTAAGGAATTTTACAATACAATTATCAAAGTAAGTTTTGTCTCATAGTCTGAGACAGAAAACTCTGCTTAGGTAGCACCTACCTGCACTAAACTTCAAAACCCCCAGTTTTATTTCTATCTATACTCTGAAGTTCTTTATGGATTTAATTTTAGCCCCTAAAAACAACAGAAAAAGACTGTTGGCAGTAGTTTCTAATTAAAAGAGATTTAATCTGAAAAACCCTTTGACTACAATTTGCCCTCAAATTTGAGAATTTGACTTTGAGACTTGAAGAATGTTTTGATTTCATGGAATAATGCAGCTACGAGGTCATAGCATCTTGGTATCTTCGATGAGGTATTTGACAACGTTGATACATACATGTGACATATGGTGTGGAGGAATAATAACTTCAGTCTCTGTTATTATTCCCTCTGGACAAGCCCTGATGCTATACCTTTGTAGTAAACATAGACGACGGTGGGCAAAAATGTACAGTATCCCTGCATGGCAACATGCATCCTAATGTTCAGCTGCAGCTAATTTCTGGGTCCAGCAGCCTGAGTCAAACAAATCAAGAGGTGCTCTTTGTTCTGCTAGTCAACTTTTTTCACAGTGCAGTGCAACATATGGCAACACACTGTGATGTCAAATCAAACATGTGCAAGTGCACATTTGTGGTAGTTAACACTAACTCCATACAATTTAGCAGTATTTTTTCTCAGCAACAAACCAGCATGTGACAGCTATATTCCTTCCGCTGCAGCTCAGTGAGAAACCATACATTTTGCTCTTAAATACCAAAACTTAAGATTTATTTGTCCGAGACTGCAGAGGCTTCTTAATAGCTTGCAGCTTCAGTCGAATTTCACTATGCATTTTTTCAACCAAATGACAGCTAGGGAGTTTTGTACCCCATTTATTACCATGAAACAAAGGTAAAATGTCACAGCCAGTATGGAGGGGAGGAATAGTACATAGTACATATGCTAAATGCATTCATATATATATATATATATATATATCTATATATATATATATATATATATATATATATATATATACATATATACATAAAATCCTTTAAAGCACATTGCCACAGTTTGTTTTGGTGGATATTTTCTTCCCTCTGCTCTGAGAGAAGAGATGTTGCAGAAAGCATAATAAAATGTAGTGTTTGGTAAAGGGTCAATTCACGAAACCAGAACAAAAAAGGGAGAACTTTTGTGATATGTGTGAAGTGACCCTGAGTAAAGGCGGTTTTACCCTCCACTGCATTTCTAAGTAACAGCCCACCAAACAGACCGACTGCTACACACACACACACACACACACACACACACACACCTATTCGTGTTCCTAGTCAGCATGGCATAACTGATGTGCGATTGACTTTCGTGAGAAATGGAGTGTGTGTTTGTGCTAGGTCAAATCAAACTATCCTCTGGTCCACCAGCAGCATCACCGGCAGTTCGATCACCATTGATGGTTTGTGTAGACGTTTAGCAGCTAATTGTTAAGTCCCTCCTCCTCTGAAGTGGGCCAGACTGCTTCGCTGGTGTTAGAGTGAAATCAATCCCATTTGTCTTCCTGTCAGCATCATAGCCACATGGACTTTGTGTCTCCACATGTTCCATTGGTGGAAGTGGGTTGAAACTTGCTGCTTTCGTCTCCATTTTATGCTACAGCAGCATTAGTTTGCACTTGCGACGAGGCACAAATAGAGCTGACACAGGACGTTAGCGCTCATTGCTCCTTCTAAGGCTGTAATGTAATCTAAACTGAAGGCTAGTTTCACTCTTTTTTTTTTCTCCACTGGCTCGCTTTGATGTTTCTGGCATTTCATCAGTAAAACTGCGAAGGAAGTTTATGCCATCAGACTGAAATTAATAGCTTGACTCATCTTCCTTGAGTGTGAGAGGTAGAACTCTTTTGTCAAACGTCAAAACACTGGCGTTACAAGGTTTCCACACAACAGCAGATAAATACAGCTCTATGGCCTTCGGTTGGGAAGTCTATATTTAGTCTATCCTTTGACTGTGTTGGTGAAAGACCACCTCAACACATGGTGCTGTTTTCTTCAGCTACCTTGACTACTTTATGGCAGACCTTGTTCACTGCAGGAAATACTGGATACTGTACACTGGAAGTTAATGATCATTAGTGTGACTGAATTAATTCATTTCTTGGCTTTTTTTCACTTGAAAAATAAATGTTATGCTCAGTTTCAGGTTCATAATTTAAAGAGTATGAAAGAGTTTTTTCATACTGCCCAGTACAGCAGCATTGTTTTAAGCACTGTTTTTCCCTTTAAGCCCCCCCCCCCCCCAAAATACTCTGTTCTGATTGGTTAGCCCACACACGCCAGAACCAGCAGCGCTCCCTGCATCTCCACTCAGCTCTGTCGAATTTTCAGCTTCCACTTAGAGTCACTCCTACCATGAACGTTGGCAAATTATGCAAATGTGTGACATGGTGATATAGTGTGATGTCGAGAAGTAATGGAAATTCAGGCGGGACTATTGATGAGGCATTTCGGGCACTTTAGGTTTTCTATGGGAGAGACAAGCTCCTGTTGGTGCAGACTTTTGGCTTTTTAACTTCCAAGACTTTTTAAATGCAAAAATGAATGATGGAAAGGAGGAAAAAAAACAAACAAAAAAGCATAATAGCACTTTAAATGTTGTTACTTGAGAGTCAAATTTGTGGCTTGAAACAAACTCATGGAAAAGCTAAAATGTATAAATGTTTTTTAAAAAGACACCTGAAATGACAAAAAAACAGAAAGTCAATCTTGTTTACCTTGCTAGTACATACGCTGGCCAATTTCAGTTTGAAAGCGGTAATAGAGTGTGCGCCGTTGTAATAGACAGATGACTGTGATGCAGTTGATGGCGGTGCAAAATGATAGTAAGTGGACCTTACGAAACCAATGATTGTTGTTTGGGAGCCGAATGACGAATCTTGGATGTCTGGGATTCCCGACAACAACTGCACACAATAACACACATCAGAACACAATACAGGATACATTTATGAGGCAGAACAACTGGTATGCTTTTGAAAAACATCACCTGTAATGTGAATACGATGCGACTGGCATGTGCTCCTGGTGCCATGGAGGCTCTGTTGCCTCACAGCGAAGCTATAATGTGCGGCAGAATTGACCGCAGCGTTGCCACTGCTGTGATCTACTGAGCCATTTCAGCCTCAGGCCTGAGCGCAGATAGATAGCACAGGCAGAGCCATCCATAGCAGCGTCGCTTAAATCACCTCGATCCACTGTGGAGGGTTAGGATTGTAAAACACGCTCTGCTGTGCTCTCATGCTCTGCTCCTCGCAACGTCTTTATTATATTTGTTTCTTCTCTCTCGCTGTGCAACACGTTTTTGCTGTTTGGTCTAAATCGATCTTCCTTTCTCGTATCTCAGCATGTTTTGCCCTCTGTTTTCTTTCTGGATTGCCAAAGCCTAAGCTCTCTCGCTATATTTAGTCCCTGAGGCCAGCTGCGGCTCCGGGGGGGGGGGCAAGATCTGGCTCGGAGCAGCCCACGCTGGGACTGAGCTCTCCCCACAGAACCCCTAATCGTACGGGCCGCACCCGAGAGAGGAGCTGTATGAATGAAATGCTGGCGAGGGGTGGGGGAATACTGTTGGGTAAAAGGGGTAGAACGCGACGAGGTACAAAGCAGATTTGAAAGAACAAGAGTGTGGAGGAGGAAAAAGAGAGATGGAGAGAAAAGCAGAAAATGAGCCCATAAAGGCAGCTCATTAGCTTTGAGCAGAAATCTCATTTTCAGCCTCTGAATGGAACAATGAGAGAAGAGAAAAGAAACCTGGCACACAAGTTTCACCGTGAGAGTAACACAAACGCTTGTTTATATCCTTGTGAGGACTTTCAGAGGCTCCATGCATTTCGGGTGTTTTTATTTTTATTTTTATTTCAGTTTTTGCTACAAATATCTCAAGCATCTGAGATACCCAGATACACCAAACCAAAAAAAAAAAAAAGCTAGTGACAGCAAAGGCAGGCTATTGCTTTGACATTATGTTGCCTGTGACTTGGACCAAAAAGCTGCACTTGAACACATCGTGAAGACTACAGCTGATGGCCAGCTAGCTTGTGCATTCTGCCTTTATATGAGAGGAAATACCTTTCCATATCAGCAGCTGGCAGTAGTCTGTATTCATCATTACATAGCCAAATAAGACAGAATTTGACAGACACTTAAATGACAAAAAAAGTAACCACACAGTACTAAAATATATGATTAACAATATTCTAATTTTTGCCTGTAATAATTTACATTTTCAGTGTAATCATGTTCAGAATAGCTTTGACAGTAAGCACTATATTGGGCTGTATGAATGAAACAGAACTTTTACTATACAGTGTAGGAAAATTAAAGTGACAGTCAGATCAAATTTGCATTAGTGGCTTGGCTGAAGAGCCAGCTGGAGTAATCACAGTTCACTTGAAGCAGAAATCCCATTTAAGAATATCAAATTATTTAGTATTCAGTTCAGGGTGTCTATTATTCTATTTTTTTAACCAAGCCTTGCTAACAAGGTTGAACTTTTAAACCAAGATCCAAGGTCAACTAACTTGCCAAGTGTAAACAAAGTGAACAGTTCTGACTGTACATTGGAGTTTAAAAGCAGAACTCTTTTCAGCAATCTGGGGTTTGGCATCAGTTTCTTAAATCACAGAGTGAGAGATTCTATCTAAGAGTCACAATTTTGCAGCCAACAGCCAACAATCAGACAGTTACAGATCTATCAGAGAGGAGGCATAGACCCTTTTCTACAGCCACGGTAGTCATCACTACCACTCCCTCCTCCTACACATCTTTGCCACATCTGGATGGGTCAGATTTCTGCTTATACATGTGTCAATATGAGCTAAAAATGAGTCTGCTGTCAAAATAGATGCTGACACGCCCACATTTAAGCTTGTTTGCACACAAACTGCATGTGTCCTCTCCTGACAGTCATCCCTAACTGTTATTATATAAAACAGTCTTGAGGGACGGCATCCAAATGTAGGTGGCACTGAAACTTGATCACAGTATCACAGCCAGCTCATGGATTACGTGGTAAAAAGCCTTTGTCGAGCAATATACAATACATTGCTTCATGGCTTCATGCCAGTTTGTGTGCGCATTTATTCTTGTGCGCACACATCCCTACATCTGGCCTTCAACCTACTATATACTCTGTGGGTTGATGAAAGGCATTCTGGGAAGTGTAGGAAACCATTAGCCAAGACAGAAACAGATGGGCCGGGGTTAGGGAGTGTGGGTGTGTACCTCAAAAAAGCAAATTACAAGATTTCATGGCAGAAATGACTCCTGGAATGCACTGAACATCAGAGAATGATGATATACAGTGTAAGCAAAGAAACGTAAGGTGCTGGGTTCTCCCTTTAACCCAAGGTCTGCTTCTAATTTCCATCACCACAGTATTGGCAAGCTGACTTACCAGAGTTGTCAGACATTTTGGACCATCTGCTACTAAGATACGTCCTCACTGGCCACATTGCCATGGAATTATCCACCGCCAGAAGTTTTTTAAAAATGGGATACAACTCATTTGAACTGCTTCGTACAAGGATGAGGGAACAAATATGAGAACGCACACCACCACACACACTTATGTGTCATGCTGACAGACACTTTAAAGTGGCCTTCAGGTGACGTATGGAGAAAGGAGCGCCGCAGCATGAGAGAATAACAATATGTCAGCACCTGTCAGCCATCCCTTCACCTGAATGGCTGACATTGGAGCGCCATTGGCTTCTGACAGGGAGAAAAACTGTCAGCTTCACAGCCTTGTACCACCCTGACACACACACATACACACACACACACACACACACAGACTTGTGCTTTGTCAAAATGTCATCAGTTATTTTACACCCAGCCTTTTCTGCTGACTCGGGCTTTCCACTCTCGCTCGCTCTCTCTCTTTCACTCACTGCCGTTGAAAGACTTGCACTCTGTGACGTAGATCAAGGCGTTGTGTCAACAGCGCGCTAACGCCGAGGTGATGTCACCTTCCACAGCGAACATTTGGTGAGCAGGAATCACTGAAAACACAGAGTTCGTGCTCCCTCGCCTGTCATATTGTTTGTTAAATCATAACAACAAAGAGTGAAACCTTTTTTTGTGTATTTATTACAAATCATTCACGTTACAGCTATGGAGAAAAAAAACATGGTCTAGTACTTAATCTATTTGACTGTCACTTCCTCCCTCACAGTTAATTTCTGTACAGTATGCAATTTATGTGTCAACAACACAGGGCCGTACATCGAAATGCAAGTTCTAGTGTACCCTTTATGCTACACAAGCCAAAATAATTTTTATGGCGGTACAGCATCAAGTACTTCTGTATCTTTGTCCAGACTGCAACAGGGTGTGCCTGGGGTGGGTGTTGTCTTTTAGTATCCTTTGGGCTCTGTGCAGACACCTCACATCACAGATGTCACAGATGCTTATAGAATGTCATTCTGGATGGTTTTAATCAACTCCTGCAGCACCCTCCTGTAACTGCTAGCACTGTGGCATTTGTGGTTAGATCGGCTAAAATTTAAATGATATGCTAAGATTACAAATTCATAATTTAGCCCTCGCAAACTGCAATGTGGGGCTTCAATACTAAATTAGTATTAGACCAGTGGTCTACTTATAACCTTATAAAGCTTGAAACTTTGACCTTTGACCAGTTGAGTGGGTTCCATTTCTCATCGTTCATTCCCCATTTCAATATGATGATGGAAGGGCAGAATGACATAGCCTGATCCTGAACTGTTCATACCATGTGGGACACGAGGAGAAATTCACCACCTAAAAAATGGTAAACGGACTTTTCTGTCTACTGACCACTTAAAGCAGTCAGCAACACTCGTCACATTTACCCATTCATACACTAATCGCAGAGGCTGCCATGCAAGGTGCCAACCCTGCTCGTCAGGGGCAATTTGGAGTTCAGCATCTTGCTCAAGGATACTTTAACGTGCGACTGGAGGATCCAGGGAATTTTAACCAGCACCCCTCTGATTACTGGACAACATGCTCTACCTCCTGAGCTACAGCTGCCCTGAGAGCTGGCACTGATCTAAGAATCGCCCATAAAGAGGACTGAAGTGAATGGCTTTTTTTAAGACATAACAATCTGACAGTATAATAGAGGATCCCCACTGAGCAGCTTACAGGTCATCATCATATCAGGCGTTCGATCATCACACCAAACAATCACATTTTGATTTCATACAATTTAAGGTCTGGGATTGGCAGCTTTTACTAGCGTGGCTCCATCCTCAGAGGAGCCAGAGATATGAGATTCAATGTCCTGTTCAAGGACCAGCGGGACAGATGCTTGGGATTTGAACCCAGGCCCCTTTCTAGCCACCTAATCAGTGACGCTGATTCTAAAGTGCTGCTGTAGCAAAGTTAGAGACCTCCTGCTTGGCAGACAGCTTTGACTTGTTCAAGGTCCCAAAGCAAAATGGGAGGTTCGCATGAGACAATGCACTTCTCCACAGGCTGCGGGTCATAAAACACAGCAGCTTTATGGTTTTAACTTAAGGGCGTGCAAGTGTGTTTGTGCAGCCAGGATGGATGAGAGGTGGGGCAATAGGCACGACCTCATAAAATGCAAAATAGATGAACAAAAAGACGTAGAATTTCCACAAATTTTGAAGCAGGATACAGACAGCTGTGCTTGTGCGTAGGAATCTGGATGATGTACGGGTGAGAGAATGTAGTGCCAAAGGAAAGGGCTGCCTGATGACAATGTAAAGAGCCAAATATTTTAAAAATATAGCGTACCCTTGAACTGATATAGTTTTTACAAGGTGTGCTTTCTTTTAGGTGGCTTAAATACATCTTGCTGCCAATGCCGTTTAGTAGTACAGTGCTTTGCTTTCGCTGCTTCTCCACACAGGGCAGAGCAGACGGTCATTAACTGCAGGTAATCCACCGACTAGGGTTAAGTACCTCACACAACCTCACATCAGTATACCTGAACTATTACCTCAAGGTTTTTCTGCCCCACATGATAAACATGTGTACCGAATTTCAGCTATTTTGCTCTTTTATTCGTTTTATTCGAAAATAAACACTTCATAAGAATCAAAGAGTGGGCTATGACATATATACACACTGCTCTGTGGTGTGGGTTTGAGAGTTTCAAAGCCAACCAGACGCATATTGACTTGCTTGGTCTCACCATTTTTTTTGCCTCCCTCTGGCTGGCTTGAAGCCACAGATCTCCTCTTTTACTGTCCTTAGTTCTTTGGAATTTATTGCTTGATGTGAAAAAATGCTACACAACAGCTTTAAGGCATCCTGCTACAAGCTGTTTTCTATTTGGTGCCGTCACTTTTAGAGCATTTGTTTCGGCAAAAGGAGGGCGTGGTCAGTCTGGCAACAGGAAAGTGAAGTATGGCTATGGCGACGGCCAGGACTACTCACTTTGAGCTACATTCGTGCTCTCCAGAAACCTGTGGGTGTCATTTATGGGTTCACTATTCCATATAGTCAGGGTTTATAACAGACTAGATGTAACTATTGAGTGGAAAAAGAATCACACATTTCTTTTCAGTCCGGCACTGACATTTTGGTCACCTTCTCATCTCACTGATGAAAAGCCAACATACATTTCGACGCAGTTTTTGTCACAAATATCTCGTTTGAGCTCGTCATTGTGTCATCTTTGTCGTAAAAAACAGTTACCTGAATATTTTTCATCATTGTTCTCGTAAATGAAAAAAACAATTGGCAAAAATAAAATGTCTTTTTATAAAATGCATCACATGCTCACCTTAGAGCTTCCCTGTTTATAGAGCCTTTGCTTTCATACACAGCAGAAGTGCAACGTTAAATGTGTCGCTTCTCCTCCCCTCCGCTATCAAAATCCCTGTAGCTGGGGTAAACAACAACAAGGGAGAGCGCTTTTTGTCCCTGTACCAAAATGATAGAGGGAGAATAGTATCACCCCAAATGCCAGTTCCACTTAAGCTCTATTGAGCATTTCAGCATTTTTTAGCTTGTTGTTTTGCCGTTTACAGTCTACAGCTTTACTGCGTAGTTCACTCTCACGGTTCATCAATTGCCCTCCCCCAATGGCAGCAGAGCCAGCAACTAGCTGGTGAACATAGTGGAGCATTTAGCAGCTAAACAGCCAGATGTTTCCTTCAGGAGCTGGTGAGCTGAGTGAATACTGGGCTCACATTGGTGACAAGAGAATAACTCCAAATAATGTTGGTGTGTGTCTGGATGAGTAAATTTGCAAATGCCAGTATTGTGCTTTTTCCCCTGCCCATAATAATGTGGTCGTTACAGTATGTGAACACCTGCAGTGGAGGTCACCTCCACATATTGTTGCTTCAGTCAGGTTGATAAACAGTGAAGATAAATGCACATTTTCAAAATTAATTCAAAATTAATTCTCTGAGCTCTCATGTCAGTCAACTGCTCTGGATCAGAGCAGAATCTGATTTGATTCTGGGTGTTTATTCCTCCAGCAGGTCTGGGTCTGCACCTGACCCTCTTTTCTAGAGCTGTTTTGAGTCTGAGCAGCTGAGCAACAGAGTCAATGCATTGTCTTTTATGCAAATCTTCACTCTGCTTTCTGTGGCATAGGCACCATAAACATAAATGGACAGAAAAGTTAAGATACCACTGCTTAAGGTGTGTGTGTGTGTGTGTGTGTGTGTGTGTGTGTGTGTGTGTGTGTGTGTGTGTATGTGTATTTGTGTGTGTGCACATGTGTGCATGTAAACCCCTTTTTGTTACAAAGTGCTTATCTCTGATTATCAGCAGCCTGGTGAAGCTGCTTCGTCGGAGTCTGGCTCCATCTGGGTATTAAGCGGCATGCTTTTTTAATTATCCTGTAATCAATGTGTCTAATGAGCCACATTAAGGCAGAATGGAAGGTCAAAGGTCACAGCTCAGCTACACTCAAGTGCTAACCGTGGAAAACAAGAGGGCCGCAATGAAATACAATTACTCTTGTTTTTCAGACCAACTTGTTTTGTTGTCTTGTTCCCTCTGAGTGCTTCTGACAGCAACATCAGCTTTTGAACATCTTCATTACGCTCCTGACTTTTTTTTTTGTCAGACTGCATCCACAAATACAGATGGTGTGGGCTCTAATAATAGCGTTGGGATCTATCTGGCAAATTAACAGCCCTATTGAAGGAATCCCATCAATCTTTAATCATTTGATTCATACGCGTTTGTTTCTATCAGTATGTCTGTCAGCAGGATGTTTGCTAAACTGATGAATAGATCTCCATGCATGGCGGGGGAGCAGTCAGGCTGTCAGCCAAAGAACAATTGATTCAATGCTGGTAGGGATCCAGATGTAGTGTTTCTTTAAATGAAAAACAAATGACTGTGTTGGAGGCTGAAAATAAGCATTTGCTATTTTTTTTTAAGAAAGTGCTGCAGTTTAACAATAAAGAAAGAACTGAATCTTTCCAGAGGACTGAAGCTGTTGATGGTTTTGCAGCAGGGCCATCAGGCACAGCAGGGGCAGCCTCAGCAGCCAAGTCGCCTATTGTTTGCCACGAGAGCCAAGGAAGCCAATTAAATGAGCCAATGGTGGAAAGTCACACGCTTAATGATCTGTTACACCTACACTTCAATCTCTCTCTCTCTCTCTCTCTCTCTCTCTCTCTCTCTCTCTCTCTCTCTCTCTCTCTCTCTCTCTCTCCATCTGTCTGTACATCAGTAAGTTTTCAGCTGCCTGTTTTAAATCTGTGTGCCTCCATTTTTCTTTAATCATCCCTCTTTAGGGACATGCCTGTGTGTGTCTGTGTCAGTGTGTGCACTTGTTACTGCCATGTATTCCTTCTTATATGCTGTTCTTTTAGACGCCAAAATCTATAATTTAAGATGGTTTTACTTTGACTCCATTTGGTTATTTATATTTAATCGTGCATATTTTGAAAGTAAGGAGAATATAAGTATAGGGACAAATGAGGAAGAAGCAGTCAGGCTCTGAGTGAAATAAACAATCCTAATAGTCAGTTAGCAAAGCAATTGTCTAGGCCCTTAAAAGTGTTCCCACTGTATTAACAAGCTTTTGGTCAGCTCATCAGTGTCGAGCACAGAGGGCGAGTTAGCACTATAGCTTTACTAATCTAATCTTTTTGACCAATAGATCTAATAACTTTCTCTTACTCCGTGTCCTAACTGCATCTGCGTGTCCACACCGAATCTATTATACACGCAATCTGTTGCGTCGTGGAAACAAACCAACATCAGCTCTGTTGAGAGATGGTTTTTATAGTAAAAGGAGACAGTATGGTATAGATAATGCTTCATTCCAACATCATAAATCACCTGTTCCTTGTCCATTATCACGCTTTCAACGTGAGTGGAAATAGAAACTGTGCTGTGCTGTGCAGCATAGCTAGTTAGGACACTGAAATCCAGCTGATTTCCATCACTTGCATTGTCCTAAAGTGAGGACAAAGTGTTATGTGGGAAGGGTTGCTCATAGTGACAGAACCACAAAGAAAACTCAACTCGGTTCTACTCAATGAAGCGATGAATTGGTTTGGCTTTTACTCTTTGGGTTAAGTCTAGGGATGTCTGGGTTAAGTCTAGGGATGGGAATCAAGAACCAGAACCAGAGAACTGGTCCCAAATTGATTGATCCATTGGCATTATATGCCTACAAGCTTATTACTTCTACTTCTTTTTTTAAAATCAATCTGTATTGTCTTGTGCAAAATCTTTGAGTTGGCATCATGCGTGTGTTTGTGTTTGAATGTATGTCGGTATGTAAGCAAAAAAAGTATTGATTAAATCTTATGCTTTCCCATTCCATTGGTCCAGCACCAACCTGACCCCGGCTGATTTCTTTCCCAAATTGAAGAATAGGGTTTGTTGGCCATTCCATCTTTTATATAAATAATTGGTGTACCATAGAATCAGAATCACAAAGCAAGCAAGCAGATTGTCACAGCTCTTCGGTTTCTGCTCCCAGACGGAGCCGGCACAGTGAGGCGCTCCATGCCATGTTTGTATTTCCATGCATTCAACCAGCAGCTTAAGCCCCAGCAGTATCACACTTCACTGGCTCGGTGCAATTTTGCACGTGTTGCAGTGGCTGATTCAAACAGCAGGCTTCCGCACAACAAATCCAACATCTTCGCTTCGGTTCCAGCTTCGCCTCAATTACCTCCCTCCTCTGGAGAGGAAGGCAGCGTTGGGAAAGTTACAGATTTGAGCTGTAATGGAGGGTTTTAGTTTCCCAAAAGCACTTAACTGCTTTTTCAGAAGCTTTTCCACAAGAGGAAACTTGTGTTCTCTTTAGTCCATTTTTGACTCATGTTCTGCCAAGAAAAGGCTCCAAATTAAAGATATTGAATATTGGCACAAAATATGATCCAGAAAGCCAAATTGCTGTAATAGGAGTGTTTTTTGCATGCTGTGGAGGCACGTGTGTTTCAGTGTGTGTCGTCGGGTGCACCTGCTTTTGAAAGCCCCCTGCTTTGACTTGGATGTGTTACAGCTCTACGGATTTGAGGCCGTCTCTCTTGGACATCCAGCAGCATCTTTCATCAAAACACACAGATGGAGACCGAACTTACACAGCGCCCAAAAAAACTGAAATCGTAACGCTCGCTGTGTATGTGTGTGTGTGCCACAGTGGGGTGCACACTGCTGCAAGGAAACCTGTTCAAATCCTGACAGACAGCTACAACCCAGCGCTGTTAAATATTACATGCAGGCGGTTAAATAACTTGATAAAAGAGAGGAGACATACAAAAAAAAAAGGCCTTAAACACCATCAGTGGCCTGTGGAGGCTGCAGTGTGTTCATTATAATGAAGATGATTGTCCTTTTGGTGGTGCCACAGTAAAGTAGACAAGATTATTAATTATTAATATAATATGAAAATAATTTGATTTTGTTCCAATCTGCTAGCTGGAATCTGCGGCTAGAGTCACCCGAAATATTATGATCCATCCTTTGTGGAGCACGGACAACAAGTGTAATGGAAATCTTGTCAGAAGTTCTTAAGGCACCTTAAGGATACAGGTTATTGAAAAGACAGAGTTTTCCTCTGTTTTGATGTCCAGCTGGTCCACCCTACCATGACTAGCCACTTGCTCTCTCCTGCCATCCATTGGATGGTGGTGTGTAAAACAGTTAAATGCAGTTTGGGCATTAACATTAATAATGTTATACTTAAAACAGGACATGCCCTAAAGTAATTTCTTAAAGTCTTATTCAGTGACAGTCTACTGTATGTTATTCTTCTTCATGCAGCATCAGGGGAGGCAACACCATAGTATCCTCTATTGTCTAGCCGCCATTGTCAAGAAACTCTATACCTTCACTGATTGCTAATTTGAGAAACTGAGAAAGAGCGAGTGACCTGAATGTAGTGATTCTCACATACCAGTATATAGTATATACTATAGGTTATTTACTTAACTGCTCACAGACCAATGTGTTGGCATTAGAGTTAAGCTCAATGAGTGGAGGTTACACCATCTTTGAGGTCACCAAGAAGCCGCTGAGAGCTCTGTCTTGCAACAATGCCCTGATAACAACACATAATAAAAAAATACATGTAAAAATGACAGTACATTTAAAACAGTAAAGCAAAATCACAAAACACATGAAGCAATAGAGGCAACATCAATGATGATAAAACACCTACATGCATAATGCTCATTGTCACTGCCACAGTACCATTTTGAGATACTTGTGCTCAACTAAAGTATTTCCCTTTTCAGTAACTTTAGACTAATACTTTATACTTTTGGAGGCAGGTACTGTACTTGTATTTTACCACATTTATTTGATAAGTTAAGTAACTAGTTACTTTGCAGATTGAATGTTCCAAGCCAAAGGAATATATTTTTCAATTAACTTTTCTTCTTATTTTATTAACCAGATCAGAACTAATCATCTGTCAACCCCTTGTATTCTGCATATACATACATAAATTGCTTTTACTTGTACTTTTAATACTCAAGTTGATTTATTGTCAGATACCATAAGACTTTATTCAAGTACGTTCAGTGTGGGTGACTCTCACTTTAAGCAAAGAAATATTTTAGCATGATATCTTTGGTAGATCTCATGCAAGTAGAACCACATTGGTCAAATACTAATTTGAGGATGTTTCCCAACCCACACTTCTCATCATTCATTGTAGAAATAGAGACATGTACACTTCATGCAGTCAAGGCTTGTCAACTCCTGATGACCAACACACACACACACACACACACACACACACACACACACACACACACACACACACACACACACACACACACACACACACACACACACACAGAGCATCCCTTCAAGGATGTTGAGATAATGTGCAAGGTGGATTATGTGCTGTTGCACGTGTGTTTTATGTTTCACTGAGGGGTGATTAGTTCCAGAGAGAGGTCAGTTACCCTCCTACTAGAGAGAAAAGGTAAACCTCTGGTGTGCGTGTGTGTGCATGTGTGTGTGTCTATATGGTTTCCCGTGCTAAGCCATTTTGGGATCAGAGTGCTCTGGAGGGTTTTAAAGGATTTAAGCAGCGAGTGTTGTCTTCTTAACACTGATGAGCTGGCTGCTATCTGATCGAGAACTTTAATGGAAGTGGTACACTTGGTGTGCGCGTGCGCGTGCATGTGTGTGGTTCTAGTCACTTCCTCCTTGTGTGCACTGTAGGCTGTTTCAGCCTGTGGGCGTCCTTGTGTATGACAGATCTTTATTACTCATGTCCATGTGTATCTGTGCGTGTGTGTCCTTATTCCAGTGGTGCTGACCTCTCTCATCCCATTCTTTAATCTGACCCAGTGATCTGATTCAGCAGCAGGATTGCTGGGAGCATTTAGCGGCAGTGTTTGACTGCCTGAATGCCCCCCGCCCCCCCCCCCCCCAACCCCTGCTGTGTTGTGTCACAGCAAAGTCCACGCTGATTCCACTCAGCTGTGTGTAATCACACGGCTCCCTGCTGGGCTGTGGTCGGGGGCTGTGTGGGCAGTCACGTATCAAGTCGCAACAGTTTGAAATTTGAACAATGAATTGCAATCGATGCACTGGAGACACGTTGTATGGTCGCCGGCCGCTTTTATTCGAAGTGTCTTGGTAACAGAGACGGGTATATTTTTAGCACGGGGGGCCTCAGTGGAAATAACAGAAGCACTGCAGAGGAGCTTCAAACAGATGAAGGAGAGTATGTTTGAAATATCACACAGGTATTGATGTTCATAAATTTGTCATCCATCCAGAGGGAAAAAAAGGAGTCTGTACAGCAGCTGCTGTGGACATCAGTTCCTATAAATGGCACACGGTATTGAGCTGAGAGTCTTAAAGCAGGCTCAGATTGTTTTTTCAATGACCCAAAAACACTTCAGGATACAGTTTAAGCCCATCAGCATGAAACATGCTTAAATCCCTTCTCCTCCTACTGTCATTTTTTTTTTTTTTTTTTTTTTTAAAGCTTAATGTCTGAACTGCAGGGTCCAGGCTCGTTTTAACTCACAGTCATTGTCTTTTTGAATTGTGCCTTTGGGCCAGGACACGGAGAGTAAAGGCTTCATTTAGCTCCAAACAGATTTCTTCGTATAAGGTGTTGTCTGAGCACATTTTAAGACAAGACCGTTTACACCTTTTCAGAAAAATCTGCCCATCCTTAGCCACAGAAATGGCTAGGAACCCGAAAAGGTTCAGTGCATGTACCCTCAATTCTTATAGGTGGTCGGGGCCTCCCTCACTGAATCTGAATTATCCTGGGGGTTTGTCACCTTGAGCAACACTTTCCACAATACACATGTCCATTGAATGCATTTTTGATGTACAAGTATTAGTAGTATAAGTGTTTTAAGTAGCTATATCTAAAAAGATATTCTGGAACTGAAATATCAATCAACAATCCAATCCCAGTCATCTCAGTTGTCCATGTCTGAAGAACAGCACCCAGGTTATTAGTCACCACAGTCACAGCGCTGAATGCTTTTGCTCCTGATTTCATGCTTAATTATCGACTGGCATGTGAGCAGGTTTCTGCGTATCTAACTTTTCTCTCTTCGGGTCATGTTTTTCTGCCCTGCACATGCTTTACATGGCTTACATTGAGATATGATACATGTTTTCAGTCAACCCAGGCGGAGACAACCCCCTTGCTAAGCGGTGATGCACATGCCTCCCACTGCAGCAGACTGTTGGTTGTGATTAAGCTAGTCAGAGTGTTGATTTCACTAACAAAATTTGTACAATGAAGAAAAAAAATCTGCCCCGTAAATCATAAGGAGTAATCATTTTGGCTTTTTTTTCCCCATGTAATGAAAAAGGAGTGTAATGTTTTTAATGTTTAATGTGTGTGTTTTATTACTCTGATTGATTACATATGTTAATTCCTCCATCAGTTCATATGTGTTTGTTACATTTAGCTAGGAATTCATCTGTTCATGAAACCCTGACTTCCAGAATGTGCTGCTTTGACTAACAGTATATTCCAAAAGCTCTCTGAATATATAAAAAGGTCCAGTTTTTGCCAGCTTGCGCTCAGCCATTCTGAATGGCTACCAATAAATGCACCCATAATGTGTTAATTAGCGAGCTGGAGCGGTTTCCCCCCTGCCTCCAGTCTTTATGCGAAACAAAGCTAATCGATAGCTGGCTCTAACTCTATACTAAGTGAGCAGACACAATAGCATTGGTCTTGTCATCTGCATTATCTATAAAAATGTCTTTTGGAGTTATCAAAAGTCGTTCTGGGAAATGTAGGAAAATACTAACATAAGGAGAATAAAGCTAGTTAAGAGAATTTAAGAAGAACATCACAACATTTCATCCCAGGAACTCCTGCCGTGCATTGAACAACACACATGGATTATCTATTGGAATGAGTGTATGGCTAGATTCTTCAGTGTGTCAAGCCACCTTCCTGAACCAGGCTGTTAGCGTTCACACCCCCTCCCCACCTCACCTGCAGCAGCTGGGGCATCGCTCCACCTGGGCCTCATTCTTCTTATGAGCTAACTGCCACAGGCAGAGCTGCAGTCCCTCCTTATGTTCAGCTTGAATTGATAACGAATCTTTTTAAGAATCACTTCACGTCCACTCTTGCGCCATCGCTCCTCTTCTCAGGCTTGTGTTCTGATGGAGCCGCTGCGTCTGACTCATATTTCTTTGTGTGGCACTTCCATCTGGCTATATAAACCAAGGACACTGTAATGTCCAACTCCATTTCTTACGACTATTATCACACCCCTGTGGTATTGATCCTTGGCCTCTTTATTGTGGGTTGGTGATTTTCAAAACTGATGGCTTTTCTAAGATTTCAGGTACTGGCTAGAGTGCAATGTATATGCATTCACAGCTGTATTTGGAAGATTCCCTCAGGCTTTTATGCCTCCAGCTTCACATCAAACCTGAGGAAATAGAGTTTTTCTAACTGCTGGTGTATAAAAAAGGAATCACACCCATGAGTTTTAGCACTGAATTTATTCATTAATCTTCGCAGGGAGAAGCTGAACAGCTTTTTCAGGCGACTGAAGGTGACCTTCTGCTGAATATTAAGAATTAGAATTTCTACAGAGTCTCATTTCACACTTAAATATCTATTATTTGAACAATGTAACCTCTGCTTTGATTGAAAGATTACAGGCCGGAGGGTTAAAGGGATTATAAAAATGATATCATTAACCATTTAATTCAAAGATTCAATCCTTTATTTGTAACGTTCATTACCAAACTGCTCCGTACTGAACAGGCTGCAGTGGGTGGAGGGTTGATCTCTGGCTATGTGAATACTTCTGGTGGATGAAAGGACCTGACCGGAGATTTTTGAGATTAATCATAAGGCAATATATTTGTTTTGTTTTTTTTATGATGATGGTGTCAGATGGATTAACAGCATATATATATATATATATATCTATATATATATATATATAGATATATATATATATATATATATATATATACTCCTACTACTACATCTGATCAATGCGTTATGGAAGTTATTACACACATTCCACATGCCCTCCTCACTGTGGTGATCCATTATCAATCAAACAGAACAATAAGAACTTCCAAAAATGAACAAATGCTTGCAGTTTGGTAGTAACCTCACGTGACCGGACTAAGTCCTTGACAAATGTAAATCAAGAAAACCAATTATACATTTAAAGGCTTTCTCAGATGTTGGTGATCACATCATGAATGTTTAATAACTACTTAACAGGCCGCGCTGATAGAAGACATTGACAAAACAAAAGGATTTTTCACTTAACTGACTTACAGCAAGAGTTATTTCTTTTCCTGCCTCGACTAATGATTTTTCATTTATCTGTGAGGTGTTAATAAATCCCTCCTCAGCCATTAACAAAGTCAGTTGCGACTTCATCTAAAGACTTTAAAAGTGTAATCCAATTATTAAGCGGCACCCTTTTTTTTTTTTTTTATTTTTTTTTTACATGCAGTACATATGGTTTTAAGTTACTTTTAAATCTTGCCACTGCAAACAGATTTTAAACGCAACTCCATATGTCTGATCACAGTCAGGCCCCTCATGTCATCATCATTACTGCTCAATATCTCTCCTTCCTTGAAGGAATCTCGCGGCTAAAATCTCTCATGAATTACTCACGACCTCCCGTCAACTCATAGCGTTTCTGCAACTTTAGATGTTTTATGCATAAGACCCTGGAGTGCAGGCAGAGAGGACCAGGGAAGACAAAGATAATTTTACTCTGTAGTTTTTTGGGGGGAATTAAGTGGCTTTGTTGCTGCCCCGCGTCATCTGATTCTTCTCCCAGCATGCCTTCTGTGTCCGCCTGACTGCCTGTCTGCCTGCCATGCCTGCCAGTCTGTGATGTTTTGCGGATGACAGCTCGACTTGTCAGCTCGCCTTCAAGCCTCGGGGATCAGATACCACCGTCTGATCCCAGACTCGTTTTTTTTTCTTCTTCACTTAGTTCATGCTTGCTTCCATTCACACTCTTTATTGCACGGTGGAGAAAGGGGAAGTGGATGGTGCGTGGCATGAAGTGTGTGTTGGAGTGTGGGAGACTCCCACAGGGCATGTGAGAAAAGGTTCAGTGGGTTCACTCTGATCTCTCCGGTCTGCCTGTCTGTATCTAGGCAGAAGTCTCTCCTCTCTCTGTCCTCATGACTCCCCCCTGCAGCGTCTGCGTGGTCTCGTGGTTTTTGCGGAGTCTGCTCCGGTGCCCCAGTCAGCCCCTCTCATGTGACTGGGTCTCCTCCACGCTTGGTCACCTTCTGACTGAATTGGCCAATGGCTGACTGCATTTCACCGCTGGTCCATTTCCAGTCTCTCAGAGTGTATGTATGTGGGTGTGTGAGAGTGTGTGTGAGTGTGTCTCCCAGGGGAGGGGCGGATTATAAACAGTCATCACTTGTTGACTTCCTGCCATCCATCAAAGCCTTGAGCTCCATTAAGTCCGCATTGCCTCCGTCTCTGTCCGCCTACTGAAACCATTATTGCATTGCAAACTTCTGATATGATGGAGATTCTTAATAAAACTTTATTTTGTTTGCACATTTTATTTTCTTACTTGTTCAATAAAAGTTTTGTAAAACGCCCTCTGTTTTAAGCCAGAAGTTACCCTACCAATAAAATGTCACTGAACTCAACACAATTTCCATTTTTAGGATTAAAAGGGAGACATTTACTCTCACACCATGGTCTGAAGTCGGGTTCAAAAGCTTTCTCTTGTGAATTATTAAACTTTGGAGGCTTCCTCTAAATGTCTGGCATGAAAATCTTTAAACTTGAAGACATCATACCCTTACACTTTCTGAATGACTTGTGCTGACATGTGTGTTATTTGGGGTCATAGCACAGCCACAAAGAGTAAAGGAAAAGTTCACCCAAAAATGAAAATTCAGTCAATACATACTCAGATCCATGCGGACAGAAAGTCGGATGAAATTTCACGAGCCACAAAACGTGGAGCTTCACGGCAAAACAGTATTGCAGCATTCTCCCAAACAATTGAAGTGGATGGGAAAATGTCTATGGAAATAAAAGTACAGAATGGCCTCATACAGCTTGTCTGGCCTAATCCAATTCTGTAACTCAGAGGTCCCAAACTGATTTGAAAAAGACGTAATTTATACCCTCTTTAGGGCTTAAATCTAGGTGTTAAGCTGTTGTTTTAAAATCAATTCAATCAAACACTGTGCACAGTAGTAAATGTCCCCATCTACTTCAGATGTTTAGAAGAAACACTTTTTTAGTGTGAAGCTCCAAAAATGTTTGTGGACTACGAAACTTCACCCAGCTTTCCATCAACATGGGGGTGAGTAGATGAAGACAGAATTTTCATTTTTGGGCAGACTTGTTCTTAGGTCTTAGGTCTTGGTTCCCCTCTTAAGGCTACTCAATATGAACTACTTCCCTTTTTAGTGCAGGGACCGTTGACTCAGACAGTGAGAAGGCAGCCACAGTATGACTCAGGAGTCCTGGGACATTGAGAATAAGCATATGTGGAAGTGATGAGATGCTGTCGTTGATGGGAGCTTGCAGAGGTTATAAGGGTCTGATCACCAGAATAGCATAAACACATTTTCCCATTTACGTCCACTGGCAGCCAGCCATGCAGATAGTCTTAGTTTTATCGGTGCCTGGGATCTCTTTCTCTGCATCCACCCCAATACAGCGGAAGGGAATGGAATCTAGTTTGTGATGCTCCCATCATTGTCCAACTGCCTTAAAAAATAAAAAGATTAAAAAAAAAAAAAATCAACATCATCTTTCCACATACTTCGCTTAGAAAAAGTTTTCATTGGTTCTACTTTCTATCAGATAAATAGACCTATTGAAAACTGCTGACAGACGTTGGATTATGCATAGTGTAAAAATGTAATGTGAAACACAATGCTGTCTTGAACAATGATGGCGAAAAGTATCAGAGACAGGTATCTCGAAATGTTGAGACATGAATTCATCACTCTCTGCAGTGAGGCACACACACACCAACAGAGAATTGAAGTACTGTGTTGTCAGTTGTGTGAGCTGATCCTTAATTAAGACACACTATTTTGCCTACTCCTACCTGCCTCAAATCCAAATGAGAGAAGCTGGTCGTTGATAACAGTGTGGTTATGCTAATCAAAGTTGCCTTTAAGATTCAGGAGCAGCAGCAAATGCTTTAAAGAGTTTTTTAGCCCAGCCTTTTTGTTGATATGCTTGTGCAAGATGCCAGAGGTAAAAATCCATCAAGGACAAGCAGGAGGGCACAGTGATTCCGCTGGAAACTTGTCGATCTTGTCTGAGTTTCAACGTTGAATTATTCTAATCTGGATGACCGTTCCATTGCACTTGTCCATGTCAGCTGTGATTTTCTTTTTTCGAGTTCTGAGTTCATTGGAATGCACAACTGGAGGTGCAAAAAAAAAAGGCATATTTTGTTATTTTTGCCCCGTTGTGTGATGAGTTGCATATTCGTGTTTTAGGTGGTACTTGATGTGATCAGCCAAAGGATGTGACTCAAGATTTCAGCTCCAATCTTGAACCATGGCAACTTACTTGTTTGATTTTTCCTCTGTGAATCAGTTGATCCTCATGGCCAGTTTGGCTGACCTTGAGTCCATATGAATGAATAGGAAGAGAAATGAACAGGACAGGATTTAAAGAAAAAGAAAGACAGGCTTTCTTGTCCTCCGCTGTGGTCATTCTCACCAAAACTGAAGCCATGTTTGTTTGTGATTGCATGCATAATCTTGCAGCATAATAATATTACTAAATACCGAGTGATTACTGTGTTTCCCCTCGTCAGGCATTAATTATTGAGCTAATTAATGGAAGAAGCCTTGAAGCTGCAAATGTATTATTTATTTCCCTGAAACAACATTTATCCCAAAGATTCTAACATAATAATGAATGTGTTCATTAAACGTGTTTTGTCAGGATCCATAAATTATCTCATCGGCCGCATTAAATAAAAAAGCAACACGCGCAGTACTCCAGTAGCTGCAGTGCATTCTGGCCTCATGAACCAAGAGCCAGTGGAGAAATAACAATGATCCCCATCCTATGAATAAAAAAGATGGAATGTATGATTAAACACAAAGCACAGCAGGACCAGGCTTAGATTTCATGTGCACTATCAATGTATACATACTGAAGCATATTTCCAGTACATGTTACCGCAGTGCGTCTGCATAGAAATAATGCATCAGTAATGAAATCCCTCATGTTAAATGAATGAAAGCCTGTGGCAGGGCGATGGGAGAGGCTGTCTGAGCGAAACGTCCACTGCCTGGATGTGAGTCCTCTTCGTCTTCACCCTTCCTCCTCCTGACCTGCTGCATCTGCCGCTGTGCTTTATGCTCCAGTGTGCTCGGCGACAGATCTGATGTGTTAAAAGAGGCCTGAAAAGCTTCACTGTTCACTATTCTTGTGATGTAGATGTTTCAAAAGCTGTCAGGTGTTATCTTTGTCTCAGCTGCTTTTGCATTCTTCTGTCTCTCCTTTTGTTTATCACAGGCACCGAGTTAGAATCACTTCATCCGCCAGCAACAATGAGTACGCTTGAATTTGTGTTTTTTACTGTCGTGTAGGAACATACTGTGAGCTGACATTGTGAAATGTGAAGCAGCCCTCTGATGCACATGCTCGGGACTACAGGGGTGCACATTCTGTGCAAATTGGCAGTGTAGGACAGTCTGTATTTATTATTCGTATACAATTTGCTATTACCTTTTACTTGACATACCTCTGCTTTCCTTCTATTGGAAAATAATAGTAGCTAGCCATGACCTAAGCATGTGCAGAAAGTAGCCATGGTTGTACCAGTGCACCCAGGGGGTCGTGACACAATAGGACAGGCGAGAACACACACCTGGCTGCGGGCCACACTGATCACCTGATCTCCCAAGCAGACATCTAGAACCACAAAAATCAGACAGGAGCAACAGAATAGATCGTTCTGTCAGTGTGAAGAGTGTTACTACAGCTTAAACACAGCTCAAAAACAAAAATGACCAGAGCTACTGCGCAAGTTAACAGTTTGAGTCCAGCATTGCAAATACAGCGAACAAAGCCAGTCAATCAGAGGCAGGAGTAGGGCGGGTCTTCTGAGAAGTCTGTCTTCTTGAGCAGTATGATTGCCCCCTCTCCTTCTCAAACAGAACAATGTAATAACAATGAGAGATCGTGGAATGTATTTACCCTGATTTCCCTTGTTAAATGCCTGAGCTTTACAAGCACGGGATGTCGTAACTGTCCTGCTGTGGTACCACAACATTTTTTTAGCGCAGTATCGCAAAGTTTGTTATACTCATCCAATAATAACTCACTCCTATTTACATTAAGTGTAGGAGAGCAACTGTTTGAAAATGATCACACAACTAATAATCACACATACATGCAAAGAGGAATAGTCATTCAGACACATGGATTTAATGTATATCTTACAAACTGTCACGTTTAAAAAAAAAATGTGGTGGCCTATAACACAAGTTGGCAATCAGACTAGAACACTATTAGCATGGCTAGCAAATGCTAACTGCGTGGATGATCAAAAAGCACATCGACCACATCGCCAACAAACCATGGCATGACACTCCCACACCGCCACGTGCCTTACGCTGTCTGAATGAGGCCTTACACTGTTTTAATATGACAATACGTCCATCTATCTAAACTGCATTTTCATCACTTAAATCTGGTTTTCGGGATAGACATTTTAAGTGGCCTCAGTCAGTTTAGCTTCCCTGCAGTGATGGACTTCATCATTGCCGTTTGCTTGATACATGTCAAACAAATGGCAACAATAAAATCTGATCGCCGGCAGATATGTATCCCCGCGCAAGATGTTTGGGTTGGTAAGCGAAACAGTTCCGCGGCTCTCACAGTGTGAGGCTTATTGTCAAACTGTGATGAACTGCTCGGCACCTCCTGCTGCACAATGCTGTCGTTCAAGGCTTGTGGGATTATAATGATAGAGACTGAAGATAAAGCCGAGTGCAGTAGAAACTTGGTTAGGAGTAATATCTTCTCTCCCCTCCTGACTCTGTCTCTGAGCCTGAGGTGAGGACTGTAAATTGCTTGTGTATTATCGTCATGTTAGTAATCATCATTAAGAGGATTAGATGGAGCACTCTAACCAGGAAGAGACGCGCGCAGCCAATCATCACCGCCGGAGACTTGATTGGTGGCACACACACACACACACACAGTCACCTTTTACAAGTTTTTATTGAGCTTTGTTTAATGAAGCACTGTCAACACTGCTAATCACCTGTATCTCCACTTCCATGCTCTGCTTGCATTCTTCATTTAAATCCCAATTTGGCAGCGCTTAAGTATTTGTGTAGGATGATAAAAACCCCTTCATACACACACATACCCATAAAGAGGTGCTGCACTGTACATCACCGTTTAAACCCAATCAATCCTGTGTGTGTGTGTGTGTGTGCGTTGGCGGACCAATGTGAAATGGATCCCCCCCCCACCAAGCCTCACCCACTGTGAAAGTAAGATTAGCGACAAATTAATCCTCCTCCGGCGGCCCATAATCTTTCGCTGAGAAATGGCGGCAGATGTTATATGTGAATGCAGGCCTGTACTATGCACTTGCGGGAGCGGGCCTGTTGTTTACAGGACGCCTTATGTGTAATCAAACGCTGAGAAAATATAGTGCGGTGTAGTACTTACTGACTGCAGCGCATGAGGTTCTGCAATAGTTACGTTGGAAAGCTTGACTACTGCGTTGAATCAATAACTGACAGTCTTAACAACAAATCAGACTTCATGAGGTGTACCAAATTGGTATTTACTGCCCTTTGGGATGTTGTATTTAGTCTGAACAACCCTGTGTGTCTAGCTCCTTTTAAAACATGTCAAATGAGGTCAGAGTCTGGATTTATCAAACTGTTTAAAAAAAGAGTCTTTAAGTTAAAGTTAAACCAGAAATTCTTCAATTTTACTACAAACTTAAGCTTCAGCAGTTTCCCATACAGCCAACACAGAGCAACATCAACATTTCTTATGTCAACTTTAACTCCAAAATCAGAGTACAGTCATGTTCCCAAAACAACATGACTTTTGCAGCTTACCAGCTCTTCATAAGGTTTGTACAATGCCGATTCACAACAAAAGTCATCTTGTGACACTTTCCAAATTGATCAGGTCTAGACCATATTCCTTGATCAGTTTATTTATAGAGCCCCAACTTTACCCAATGAGCAAGCACTTGGGGACAGTTGTGAGAAAAAAACTTAAACCAGACTTAATGGTGGGCGGACATCTGCCTAGAATAGCTGGGTTGAGAGAGAGGTAGGTTTAGGCACATAAAGTATTATGTTAGGTTTAGTAAAAAAAAACAACTGTTTGGTTAGGTTTTAGCGACATAACTGATTTGTGTGATTTAAAACAGGCATGTTAAAGACCTATTACTGTTCCTGTTTTCCAAAATAAGACCCAAGCTAGAATAAACCAGAATGATCCTTTTAAGTGTACTTCTTCACCTTTATGAGAACTTTATTATTTCCTAACTCCCAAGAGAATTCTCTACTTTAATGTTGAGAACTGAGCGACTGCAGGTTATAATGAATGCAGGCCCCAGTAAACAAACAGGATGGCCACAACCCTCCTTGTGGAAAGGACACAAAAGCAAAATCTAATGAAAAGGATGGGTGATGCACAGAGTGATACACACAGTGCTGCTCTGAGCTCTCTGATGTTTTTTACCGCTCATGATCTCCCCGTCAGTTTCCAGTCTTGTTACTTGGCAGAGGCGGCATCGGGTGGCATTCTCATTGTGGTGTCCTTTCAAAGCCAACAAAGGCATTATGTTGGATGTTTTAAGTGGATTGTGAAATCTGTCTGTTTCTGACCTTCTTGGGCACAACACAGCTTAATTTAGAGGAGCCGCGCTTTGGGAAGCAGCATGGGAGCATTACGTTTTTACGAGATGGCACATTAAGTGTTCCCTCCGGTTCTTAGTGGATGACAGAAAGGTCTGATTGTTGTGTTGAGCTGGAAGCTTCCCAGCTTCTCTCCACCTGCTTTTATAAGGACTAATAAACAGAGCAGGTGACGGTGCCACAGAGGAGAAGGAGAGGCAGAGAGTTGTCTTTGTGACACCATCCTTGCTCAGACTGATGAGAGTATAGTATGAAAGTTGAATAGTGTGTGTGCTGTGTTTATGTGGTGTGTGCGTGTGTGTGGAGCACACAGAGCGCCTCTTAACCTTCAGGGGATATTCTGACTGGGCCGCTGATATTTGGGCTGAAAGGAGCACCGCTCAGTGTTACAGCCAAGGGGGGTAGGAGGGGCAATTAGGGGGGTGAGGAGGGGAGGAGCGAGGCGAAGGGAGAGGGTAGTTAATGGAGTTCTTTTAAGTCATGGCTCAATAATTCAGAGGTCACAGTGAGGAGCTCCTTGCACATTTAGTCAGAAAAGGCCGAATTAGGAGCAAATGTTGGGAGTCATTGAAACTTCCTTCTTATTAACCATCAAGTTGACCAATATGTTTGAGGAAAGAGTTGGTGGATGCTGGTTGTTTGCCCAATAACCTTCCCTCGACTTCCACTCTCTGCTAACATGTTTGGACTTTGTGGCTGCAGGAGCTCTTTTTGGATGTTTAGAGCTCTTAAATACCGACAGTGACGTTTCTCATCCAGAGACAGATTGTCTTGCTTTACTGATTGCCTCCGCTGGATGTAATATAAAAATATGCATTTTTTTCAAGAATGAATTCAGGGAAACTAAACTTTCAAAGCTTACAATCTGACTCTGCAACCCTGACCTCATAGTTATTGTAATAGGCGAGCCACTGCGCACATCATCATGAGTGTGAGTGTGTTTCTGTGTGTACAGTAGCGCACAGTACCTGTCAGCACTGAGGAAATGAAAAGGCTCTGCTTTCCCATGACCTTACCTGATTCCAGACCGGCGGAATCCAGCCAGCCGGCGCAGGTGAGGGGATGGTGAAGGGTAGCGGTTTCCATGGTTACGGCTCCGTTCCCACCAACCAATGAGCCAGGTGTTGCCGTGGGACTAAGGCTGACCTTATTGTTCCCGGTGACTGGGTGGGCATACACTGGTTACACACCGTGCTCGACTGTTTTGTTTCCCAGCTGCGTCGCACTTTAACCAGTACTTCAGTGTGTGTGTGAATGTTCAGTTGAAAGCCGCAGGCAGACCAGAGACAGGAGAGACAGGATTATTGACAGATTAAACAGGACCGCGCCCGTGTCTACTTGCTTATGATGTGAGTGTTTATGTATATACCTGGAGGCAGCAGAGCAGACCGAAGCGCAGCGATAAGGCCTGTGTGGATGGATTTAATTTACGCTTATGTTGGTCAGGGTGTGTGTGTGTGTGTGTGTGTGTGTGTATGTCTGTGTTATTGTTTGTGCAGGGGACTAAGGTACCATGTGAGGACAAATAGATTTAGAAAAGGGATCTTTTCTCTTTTATTATCAGCATAAGCCTACACAGAAATTGGTTCCACCTCGAAATCATTTAGAAACGCAGAAGAAATTAGATGCCATCAACTGAAATGGTCGACTTTATTGAACTTTGATCCTCGTGGGCAGGCAACTGGAGCAGGGCCTGCACGACACACACCTTCCACAGTTGACTGTGTAGCGAACCACAGTCGGACAATGGTGAAGCTTGCTGATGTTTTCAAAGAAGCCTTTATATATGCTCAGCCGTCATCCCTATTGGAACATAAATCTCCTTTTCCTTTCATTCATATCCATTCTTCTTTCAACACCGTAAGAGCTAAAGGACAGATAAATGAAATAAAATAAATAAATAAAATTAACCTTTGTAGGTGATTCTTACCAAAGATATGCCTTATGATAATACATTTGAGCCTTAATCAACATTTCACATGAGATAATGACAATAAAACGTTTGCCACAAACACATAAAACAGATTCAAAGACTATTATTAGCTCAACATCACCACAATGAGGCCAAACATATATACACAGTACACAGAGGCTAACATTAGCATGGCTAATAGCGTATGACAATAATCATAAAATTGCTAATGCTCCCTGCTGTATTTTGCCAGAGCAGTAAAGTGCAATAATTCAGCAGATCCTAAAATCAAACAACAACAAATTCAAATTGCTGGCTAAATTGTATGCTTCCAGTGCTCCTTCACAATAAAAGCTTTTCCGTCACGTGGAATCTGCAGATTCCAATCTTTCAGATTCATTTCTGTGAACTGATATTACTGTTATCTGTATTCAAAGCTGAAAATAAATTGACCTCAGTGTTTTTTCGATGGCCCTATTTTAAGCATGAAACCAGGTCAACAATATCCTATTTCCTATTTTCTGGAAAAAACTGTTTAAAGTGTTTACAAGTGAAATAAATTACATGCATGCAAATTTAGAGGCGAGATGCTACCATTGCAATGGTGGCCACAACTTAGTTTAGCCATAGCACATCCTCCCTTTTCAAGTCCACCAATTCTAGCTTGAGCGTCCCTCATGGGAATGACAGATGACTGGAGGCACTGAATGTGTTGGCGTTTACACACAGCACGGGCCAGCTTTCAACCTGATTTATTCTGGCATCCGTCGTCATTAGCAGCAGGCTCACTGGTGCTAGCAGATAAATATCACCACGGCTCTGTGACCCATCAGTGCCACGTGGCGCAATCACACACACACACGCACACACACATTTGCACCGGAGCCGAATCTTCATTACCTTGAGCTCCACCTTAAGCCTGTGTCCACAGCAATCAGTTGACACCAATGCTCTGTCGAATCAGCAGGCTGCCTGTGAAATTGTGTGTGCGCAAAGCTTTGTGTTGTTGCCTTATTTTGTGAGCGAGCCTAAAAAGCAAATATTCCATGATTGCGTTATTACACTTAAAGCCCACTTCCTCTGAGAAAGCAGTAATTGCCTGTTTACATTGTCCACAGTAGGACTTGAGTGAGCATTATTACGGACCAGCTTCAGGTTATCAATCTGTGTGTGTGTGTGTGTGTGTGTGTGTGTGTGTGTGTGTGTGTGTGTGTGTGTGTGTGTTCTGACGGGGTAAAGACATCCCTCGCCTCCCTCTATCCTCCCCTCTGTGTTTGAAGGTCATGGGCATCTGTTGAGGCTCGTTACACTAACAAGCGCTCAGCTCACTCCCCGGGGATCTGTCAATGGATCTGGTTCGAGCCAACAGAGGGATTACAGTTCACATGCAGGGATACTGGGCGTATTTGTGGTCAGCAGAAACCCTTAGCACACACCATATTTTAATTTTTAACCAGCATTTTTTTTTTTTTTTAATCAAAAGGCCCGCCGTGAAATCCTTTTCTTTGCCTTGAACTTCCTTTGACATGTATGATGAGAGCGAGATCAGACGAACCCTTACTGTTATTTTGAAGGGATGTTTGGCCACTGAGGCAGCACAGAAAAAAATACTCGATAAGATGAGATGAAAACACTGACAGTGACAGACGACGTCCTCATTATGCCGATATTGAGTGCGCGCCGACTGGAAAGCAGAGACAGATTTACATGTTTGCTGTCAACAGATTTGTGAGTTTACAGTTGAGCGCATGAGCAGGTGTGTAGATGAGCAAATGTGGATTCTGACATTATCTGCTCTCCGCAGCAGTTGTGCAAATTTGCATCCTGTACTGCTCCCACAGCACTTTGCAAATAGAGGCAAACATTTATACAGAACTGTGTCCACTTATGCAATTGTATATAACAACCTCCTATTTATGAGGCAATGAGCTCCTGGGCGCAGGCACGTAAAAGACAGTCATTTCAGCTGTATTTCTTTTTGAGATACCTGTTTAAGCACAAAATTTGGTCACGGCTCATTGTATGTTGAACAGCAGTCTTGATTGCTATATTGTTTAATATAGTGATGACAGAGTGATGACAGAGAAGGTTACCAGCTATAAAGAACGTTTTACTTATAAATGAGATGCAAATGTATTTAAATGCATCATACTCATGCACATGCACAAAATGGGCAAATCAGCTTTAAACTATATTAATAATGTGGCTGCTGAAGAACAGATGCTTGAAGTTGATGTTACACGGAGGCTTGACATCATATCCAGGAGATAATGTCAATATGTAAATATAACTAATATATTACTGTAGGTTTATTATTAATTGCATAATTATTTTCATTTTTTCAAAGAGTCAAATGAGTTGTTTGCTCTAATCATGTGAATTATGCAGTCCAGTTATCATGTTACCTTGGATGAGGATTGCTATATCTACTGCTCTTCACTCAGTCTTCACACTCACACATCAGCAAAACCATGGAGCTGATTGTTGATTTCAGAAAGGAGGCAAAGACACACTCCTTATCCACATCAGTGTTGCTGAGGTGGAGCAGGTGAACAGTTTTGGGAATGCCAGGTCCAAAGGTTTCCCAGCACAACATTGCATTCTTACGAGATGATGAATTTGTGGTTTCTGATCAAGTTATTCACATCACCTGTGTTGTGGCTGATCGGTGAAACTGCCCACACTGCTCTTTAAGAGACATTATTATCTTGGGAGCTGTAGTTTTTGTTTGTTTGTTTGTTTTTCAATCTTAAGAATTTAATGGTATGTGAACCTGATATTAGTAAGTATTCCTAATGCCTGACACCAGGTCAGATTCTGACAAGGCATAAAATAAATAATTTTGTATTTGGGAGTGCTGAGGATGAAGTCCAGGGTCTCACAGACTGAGGAAAGAAGCTGCTCTCTAGTCTGGTGGTACTGCGCCAAAACAAAGTTTACTTGCTCTGAGGGCCTCCACAGGGGCCACCAGAATTGACAAAGAATCAGAGCTACTTGTTGCTGCTTTAACATTACTGCTCTCAAACTCTAAATTCTCTTAAGAGCGCTATAGCAGATCCATGGATTAACCATAGATACATATTCTTTTATACAAAAATATAGAATGAAATGTTCAGTAAGAGATAGCATTCAGTCACAGTAGCTAATGTGTGACATCAGGTTTTGATCTCTTATAATTAGTAGAATTACAGGCACGTCAAATAGAGCATTTCTGTTTTACTACCGTTCATGAAACACGTCAATATGCTAATGCTATGCTTTAAGTGCTATCAAAAAAAAAGCTGAATTTGTTGCTAACATGGTTGTTTAGTCTTAACTACTTGTAATGTGGATGGTAAACATGCACTGTTGAGAAGGTTTCATGATGGAGATATACTGTATGTATCTGTTTCCAGTGTACCAGTACATAATTTTTTATTCTCATCATCAGCTTTCCTGATGTCAGTAACACATGTTCATCCATGAACATGAGGCAGATGACGTGTGGAATAAACTGCATTAAATCCTTGGCTTTCTCGTTAGCGCTTCATTTTCTTTCCCGTCGATCCTCTGCCGTCCTTCAGCGCTTTTCCATCCAGAGTAATTGGAGAGAGCGTGTTGGCGGGGGCGAAGTGTTGCATTGGCTGCTCCCACTGAGCCGCTGCCAGCAGCTACTGCTCTGTATCGAGTTGTGTAAAGAGCTGAGATTCAGCCAAACAAACGCTGAACTGTGGCTTCGCCCTTGGCATATAGTCACTGCTCTCATTATTTATCCCTGTAGCTTTCTACTGTACCCCCTTCTCACAGCAGTTGGTCGCTAAGGCGATGGTACCCAAAGTGGCGTCCTTGAGTAAAGGTCTAGGGGGACGACAGCAGAACAAAGTGTAGATAGTTTTCACTCTTGCATCAATCACAGGACTGTAGAGCTTCGGATCATCAGCCTTTTCTTCAGTGAAAGGCGATGAAAATCTTCTCAGGGACTTCACCGAAAAAACCCAAAAACATTAATATTTTCCAGTTAGTCCCAACAATTGTGGTTTAAGTCCTGCTGATTCCTCGTGCTGATACATATGCAGACAGTGATGCACTTGCTCATGTAAAGTCTTAACTGATCCCTCTTGTATTCCTAGTTACTCTGTTTTGATGGGTTCGATTGGGTAAAGGGTCTTTAAAGTGATGTCTCCTCTCTGTTTTTTCAGTCATGCGGAGGAATCCCTTTGTGGTGGACGGCTGCTGTAGGAAAGGGTCCCGCAATGCCTTGCAGGAGCTCTACAACCCCACACAGGTAGGTCTTTACATATCTCTGTCTGTCTCTCTTGAGCCTCATCTGTTCCTACGGTGTGTGCACCTCTGAGGTGTTGGCACAGTCTGCTTGATTGTAGCATTTTCAGTGGATTGTTGCTCAGTCCCTGCAGACTGTGACGTGTCTGTCAGTGCCCAGATGACAGCCTGGAATCAGCAATCTTTCACACTGGCTGGTCCATGAAAACTCCAGGGGACAGAATTAGCATAATGGCCGCCTATCTTCTGTGTGGTAGGCAAACAAGCTTTACAGGCCTGAGGCGACAAAATCATCTTCTGGCAGTCCGGGAATGAGAACAGACAATAATGGGGACCGGGTTTCCTGAAGTCTGACAACTTCCCTCTCTCAAGGATGGAGAGGGAAGAAGCAGCTACTAGAGTAAAGTGTTTTGCATCAGCAGGTATTATCCCTCACCTGTCGCCATGAATAGCGGGACTATTATTGCTCTGTCGGTGTCTGTTCCAGCCAGTGAGTCCTCACTTCATTTAGTATTTCACAATTTAGATATAAAAAACTTAATGAGATGGCAGCCATCGGAGAACATGACACCTGCTATAACCACATGATTGCCGGAATGAAATTAAAGCATATTACAGGTTGCGGTTTTAATGGCTTTCCTGCTTTATTGGGCAGTTTACTGTGAGGAGAGACAGAGGGGCTGTGGCAGGATGGGATGAAGATGGTGACAAAGGTCTCAACCTGCTGAGCTTGCAGGACACCCAACGTTAATGGTTACTGTTAAAGCTGCGCCAGGCAAGATTTTAAAGGCAAAATCACATAAACAATTCTACAGGTCAAAATGTGGGTGAGGGTATCTCATTAATAATACAGATTTGCTACAGTTGACCAAACTTCTTAAAAATGTTCTTAGTAATCTTTAATAACTGTATCTTCATTTCACAAAATTAAGCCCATTAACTACGATTCTTGGGTATTTTATGAAGTCATTACCGCTGACCACTTTCCAAAGCATATTATATACGTTTTTGGATGATTTCCTACCCTAAAGGCAGTCATTAGTTTTAAGGGAAAAAAATAAGCTTTTTGGCAGCCCAGTCGATGTGGCTGCCAAAAAGTGTTTCATTCATATAAGCCATTACTGTGTAAGGAAATCAAATTTGGAAGGGAAGGAGCAAATGTTGTGAAAAGTAATGCATACTGAGTCACTACTAACCCCAAAGCCCCTCTGTGTAGAATTCCTTTGTCATTATAGCTTTCTTTTATTTTTCTTTTCAAGTTTTTACTTTCTAGAAAAATGTTACAACCCCAGTCACAACTGATGCATCCTGTCTGTGGTCTAAGCCTTTCTCAGTACAAGGAGGTGGAAATACAGTTTGGGTCACATGCATTGTAATTAGCCTCGCTTAAAGCTGCAGGAACACAATTTCCAGAACAAAATGTTTTACCAATAAAACACCACTAAGCCCACCAGTAATGTCTGTAATAATCCCTCACTGCATAAGAAGACTCTGAGAGACTACATGTTTTGAAAACGTTCAACTTAAGGAAATAAAAACTCAACTTGGTAAAAAAAAAAAAAAAAGATAAATAAAAAGGTGATAATAATTCTATCTGGCACAGACCTCCAAGTGTCCTTGAACGCATCACTGAAGAGAATATCCAAAACAGCACCCGTTTGCAAAGATAATGTAATTCTGCCAAAAAGCAAGGCGCCGTACTGTTCACTCTGATGGATTACCAATCTCAAGCAAGTGAGCTGAAACCAATAGGTCCCTTGAGGGTTGGAAATCAATTCTAGAACCTAAAAAGGGCTGGCAAGGATGATAAGTATACACAATGTGTAGTTTATGGGCTACATCATGCAAAACCACATTTCCCCTAAATGGACGTTTTGGAACATCGTAGAGGGAATACTATATGTATGTATTTTTTCAGAAGCTAGAAAAAACAATTATTTGGTGGTGGCTGGTGTGTGTGTGTTGTGTTTGAGGACAGCCCATCAGTAGTGTGGTGCAGTAGCTGAGGGGACGACAGGAGGACACTGCTGGGGGAGATGCTATCATGGTGAAGGATTGGATAGTTTCTGCTCTTCTTCTGTTGTCCCATCACTGTCATCCCCACTATCTATCACACTGTCTGTCTCCCCCTTTCTTCTGCAACCAACCAGGGCATGTCTGCTCACATCTCCACCAGTTCCTTTATTCCCCCTGCTCTGCCACTTCTGTCCTTTGCTGTCTCCACGTCACTCCACCCCCCCTCACAATTTCTCGTTTCATTTCTTTTTCTCTTTAGGCTTTAAGTGGTTTTCTGGGACACTAAGAATAGACCAGGTGCACGTGGACCCACCGTAGTTTAATTTGCTATGGAGGATTTTTCCACACGTTCTCGCTCATGTGAAGTCCCATTGATATGTTTCTGTGTGCACGGGGGGTGTTACTGAAGCTAGAGTAAACTTTAGCAGGGTGTTTGGGGTCAGTGGTCAAGACAGAGCTGTTGCTGTGTGTGTGTGTGTGTGTGTGTGTGTGTGTGTGTGTGTGTGTGTGTGTGTGTGTGTGTGTGTGTGTGTGTGTGTGCGCGTGTGTGTGTGTGTGCATTGCATGTTGTTCCTGTCGCACCGTCCTTGTAGACAGTAGACCTGTTGGAATTATAGACCTTCAGAGAGAGGACATTCTTGCCATAATTTAGAGGACATTTTCACTTCTTCACCGGTTGACTTCAGCTTTGGTGCACTTGAGAAAGTCGCTTGTTTGGCGACAAGTTTGCAAAAGAACCAAAACCTGTCCTCAGCTCCTGTCGCACACATCCTTCACTGTATTCAGAGACCAGGAGGATAAACTGGTGTTTTGTCGAGGAACCTTAATCAACCGAAAAACAAACTCCTTTCATGAGATATAAGATGATAAGATCTAATATGTAACTTTTCGCAATAAAATGTCAATTTTATAGCTACACCTTTGTCATTTATTTTGTTGAGGTGTGTGCTACTGTTCAAACCCAGAGAAATACACATATTTACTGAAGGTAATGATACATTTCATGTCGTGGCCTAATACTATACTTCTGGAAGAGAGTCAGAGAGTGAGGAGAGAAGTTGGCGAACAAGAAGAAGAACAACCATCATTGCAGATGATATATATATATATATATATATATATATATATATATATATATATATATATATATATATCATCTGCAATGATGGTTGTTTAATGGTGTGATCACTACTAGAAGAGCATGTATTGCATAACTCCACAAACAGCCAGGTTACTCTAATGTCCATAAGCCGAAAACTAGCGAGCAACAACACGCACCAAGAATGTGTGTGTCTGAATGTAGTTGGGCCTCTCAGTTAACTCAGAACTAAACAGAGCCTCCCGTTCTCTCTCCAACAATGGAGGTCACCTCTGCGGATCATTGTGATGATTATCCACTTTTCCAACCCCACAGTTAAGAAGTAATCAAGACTTTAATTCAAGGCCTGCTGTCAAGGCCTGGAGGTACAGTAGGCAGGGAGTAACACAGTGTCTTTGAGGCTTCCAAAGGTTTCACAGAGATCCTCTTCTGTGCTATTTTTATCTACGGTGTGTTTAGACTGCATTCCAGTAAACCTGAACGCTGTGTCCTTGGGACTTAAACTGGTTTCATTAATCAAAATTAAAATCAGAGTGAGTTGATTTGCCAAATGCAGTAAAGCTTCAGAGGAAATGATTTGATGTGGCCACACACATGGTCAGATATCATCTAAATACAGAGAAGGAAACACAGTAATAATCTGTCCTCCTCATGGAAATATTTTTTCCTTCCTACCAGTAATCACAGGCCGGCTCACAGAGGCATGTAGACACCATTATTACCAAGCCAGAGCCTGGCTCAGAGTTAAATGCTGATTCAGAATGAGGCTGGTGAGAAGGATGTGCACATTTGTGCGCGGTATTGCTCTGGGTTTGAATCAGGGACAAATGACTCAAAGCTAACACTAATGGAAGGTTGTAATGGAAGTATGTATTTATAGTCTGCGTGCGTCTGTTGTAGGTATCTGTGTTTAAGAAGATCAAATGTTCCCACGAGGCTAGAGAGCCGAGGAAAATCCACCAAAGTAAAAGCCTTTGATGATTTGTCTTTTAAGGTAAAGGTTTCTGTAAGGGTTTTAGCTGTGAGACTGAAAATCATACATACCTAATCTTAATCCAAGAGAAGAGGAATAACACCACAGTGAGGAATCAATAACTTACAATGACTTACTGAGAGGGACATTGCTAGCAGTTGGACTAAATCCTTAAAGAGCTCAGAGGAAATTTGATTTGATCTATAGTCCAGGACCACTCGGTGACTTAATCTGTTAAGGATCATTGTATTGAGATTGTTATAATAATAATAATAATAATAATAATAATAATAATAATAATAATAATAATAATAATAATAATAATAATAATAATGATGATGGCGGTGATAATACGGGTCAAGCAGGACTGCAGGAGCAGGGCCAACCACAATACATGGGAACCTGCGAGACGAGAAAGCACAGAAACTCTGGGTAAGAAGCCAAGTTAGTATCCTTCTTTAATGAGACATTAAGACAGATAAAGAGGAAGAGAGAGGAGCTTAGTGCATCACTGGATGTCCCCCGGCACTCTAAGCCTATAGCATAGAAACCTAACCCATGACTTACTTTGGTATGCAATGAGGATTCATTGTGAACCTGTACAAACTGAGATCTATCTGATAAATATGACTTAAACCGGCACAATGCAGTTCCCTAACTGCCAATTAAATTTTCCAGTCCATTTTTTCAACGTCCTTCGTCAGATGCAATTAGAAGCTCATTTGCAAATTTAAGCTATGCTGTTTTGATGCTTTAATCCGGGATAGACATATTCGTACACAGCCAGGTTTTAGTAAGACTAAATCAATATTGTGCTCTAACACGAAATGATTTACTAAAACAGCTTTGGATGATGGAGATTCAATATCTAATAGTCCACACTTAATTTGAGCAGTGTCAGAGTTGATTTTTATCAGGTTTTTATGTTAGACTCTTTTTTAAATTGATTTAATTAAGGTCTTCTTGAGTGGTTCTTCAGTGGTTTCACAGTTAAATGTTAAAACACTGTCTCGGGGCACCCCTGTAGCTTGGTTGGTAGAGCATTCAACGGATTCACGGAGGCTTTGTCATTCCTCCCCCTCTCTCATCCCATTCCCTGTCATCTCTCAATCTGTCTGTTCAATGAGGCCATGAAAAGGCCAAAAAACCCCAAAAACTTTTCAAAGAAAAAAAAATGCTGTCATCGTGTAACGTCCAGCTGTCACGTCACCAACATCCCCCTTCACCCTCTGACATGAAATCATATACCTGCAATGTAATACAGTTGTAGATATGATACATACAACATGTGCAAATGTAATGTACAGTTTCGAGAAACTTACTATGCCAACGTTTTATCCTGGTGACTAGGCTGGCATCTCATTCTTTAGTCATTACCCAGAGCTCCTGATCATTAGGACAGTGGGGTAGACTGATGAATAAGGAGAGAGACTCAGAATCTTTGCAGTTAGGTCTTTGTCCTCCCCAAAATAGAACACGATTTAAATTTCTACGAATGCAAATTTGAGGCAATATGAGCAAGTCGTCAGTCCTGGTTGAGCAACCAGTAGCTATCACAGGAAATGGTTTGAAATAAGCATGCTCTGAATATTCATCATGTTGTGGAGAAAAAGTAATTTCAGTGTTTGTTACAATGAACGCATTCGGCGAAGGGAGGAAAGTGTCTGCGTGTGTCTGTGTCACTAGATAATACCTGTCTGGATTGTTCCAGCAGCTGCAGATATCCTGCTAACCACACAAGCCCTTCACTTTAGTTGAGTGCATACGTGCATGTGCATCTGTGTGTGTGTGTGTGTGTGCGTGCGTGCATGTGCATCTGTGTGTGTGTGTGTGTGGGTGGGTGGGTGTGTGTGTGTGTGTGTGTGTGTGTGTGTGTGTGTGTGTGTGTGTGTGTGTGTGTGTATGTTTTCACACGCCTAAACCCCTCATGCTCCCTGGAATTGGCACCCTGGGCCAGATTATGCGGGAGCAGGGCGGCAGAGACTGGCACAGACTTGAAAGAAACGTCGCACCTTTCACCCACAGCAAAGAAGCAAAAGCATCTGTTTGAGTTGTTGCTCTGCTGTAAAACCATCAGACCGGAGCACAGTTATACATTGCGGTTTGAGATGTGTGTGCGTGCGTGTGTGTGTGTGGGGCGGGCGGGGGTGGGGGGGGCTGGATAAGTCATTCTAAGACAAAGGGATTTAGAGGAGGAGGCTTTCCTCTTTTTGTGTCTGTCCATCTCTGGAGGCTGCATATGAACAGGGCTGAAGAAAAGGAGCTGAAAGGAGAGAGACAAAGGGATTGAGAGGAAATGAGCGCTCTCTGCTCTCTGAGAGGATCAACTTCGAAGAGAGAAAACACTGTATAGGAAACATGTGTACATAAGACTCATAGTTTCCCCGTGACCAAAGGGAAACTGTTTCATGATCTTGACCTGACATGCTTATTTCCTTGAGATCCTTGAATTATTTCAATGCACGGTGCGTCACACATCCAGCTAGGGACCCTTGTCACATGTCATCAGTGTTTCTTTCCTGAAAAAGCATTAGGATCATCATTTGCATCACCAATTTCCCCAACCAGATTTAAATTGTTTTTTGGTTTTTTTTCCATTGGATCTCATGTCCACACTGTTTTTTTTTTGTTTGTGTGTTGTTGTTCCTGCTGCAAGAGGAACATTTCACTGCAGCCGACAACAAACACAATTCTCTTGTTGCATTGAAGGGTGACAAAATGCTTCTGGCATCAGAAAGTGAAGAGAAAATGAAGAAAATGACTGAGCAGCAGCTTTCCTCAAAGTCATTACAAAATGCAGTGAAACTGAAATGAAACTGAAGAAGAGAGCTATAAGGGAGCTATATCTAGAGAGTTTTTTTTTTTTTTTTGAAGACTTCGCTTTTTTAAAAGTTACATTGCCATTGGAACTGGAAGTTTGGTTATGTCGTGGGCATCATCTTGAAATAATATTTATATATATGATAATGTTATTTACATACAATTTTTGTAACAGCATTTTTTTTTTATTTTAGATTTAGATAACATTATCTGTGATTGTGATATAAGTACATGTCAAATGCAAGGATAATGCATCAATGAAAAGGGCTTTACCTGCAAACATCCATGTGGGGGACCAAACCAGGATAGGCTCGATCAAAATGTCCATAGAAGGACAAGTGTTTTGGGGATAGACTGCAGGCATTGCTCCTTTGATAAGACAAACAAAGTATTAATGCCTCTGTACGGAGCATTTTGTCCTGCTCATCCCTGAACCCCACAATATTTTTACACTCCATACTGATGGAACAATCTCCATGAGCACTTTTTTGTTCTCGTATCACGCTCAAAATAAAACAACCCTATTAAGATAAAAGGTTTCATTGTATGCAAATGCTTTGACTCACACATATACTGAGCCTGATTTGAGCAGACTGTAAATTTCTCACAGCACTTTACTTCAGTCCCTCACAGACATGCAGGCATTATACAGCACGGTGTGGGTGTTACAGTGCAGTGTACTGACCGAGAGGGAGTCGGGAAATGCCAAGTCTTAGCCAGCTATGTCAGCTCATGCACAGTAACTTATTCAACAAATAATGGTCCATCAAAAACTTTTGACCAACTGTATAATGAAATTGTGAAATATCTCACTTCATCAATCATTGTTTGCATTGTAGGAAATGACTTTGAGTTGTCCATCACCTGGACTGAATACTTTGTTACAGGCACTGGAGGTTAAGGAGTCCATTTAAAAGAGACAAGTAGGAAATCAGCAAATTAGGTACATAATAGACTGTATGTGTTATGTGAAAACATGAATATAAAACATGAAGTCTTATTACATATAGCTACTGTGTGCATATATTATCACACTTATTAGGAAAGGCAATTTATTTGTAATAGCACAATTCAGACACAACTCAAAGTGCTTTACGGGGCATACACATAACATTAAAAGAAAGTAGAAATTGTGTTCAAAATACATTAAAACAAGTTAAGAAATAGGAAAGTAGGCTGAAATAGAAAAGAGACACGTTTAAAAGAGACAAGACTAGAAAACCTTGAGATGGTTTCAGTGAAAGGTAGTGGCAAACAGAAAGGTCTCTATCACAACAACAGGTGCACATACAGCTCTCTGTCAGCAATGGAAGTTCTGAAGTTCTACAGACTTCACACTGATGCAGCCCACTGCGCCACGTGCTCTTAATTCATCTCTAAATGTTAGCGCTTAGCTCGATTTGAAAGCCATACTCCCGCTGCTTTGAACGGAGTCACGCGGAGGCGTAACTGTGGTGAGATCCATAACGGTGCACCAGCTCCTGCTAATACCCGCCGCTTAATGGAATGTGCACGAATGCGTAAAATAACAAATTCAGGTAGCATCATTTGTAGCACCACTGTATCCACATGTAGACTAACAATACTGCAATAACACCTCCCTTCATAACTGATTCATTGATTCAACTACAGGATCATTTTTGGGGATGTTGTTCTTGCTACAGCTGAACTGTATCGCATTACACTGGGAACGTGACAAGGGCATTTAAATCAATGAAGTTAGGCTATACTACATCCGTGTGTCTGCATGCCAGAATGCACGTAGTTACAATTGTTTTAGGGACAGATAGAAGCCGATGCTGAACAATCGATCGAAAGCCACACCTTTGTTAGGTTTTGTGGTGAGCAACAGAAAAACAACCCATCAGCATTCTCGTGTTTTTACCAGCTAGCTTTGATTTTAGCAGACATCACATCACAGTACATGACTTCTGAGTGAAGAGTCCTTCTCAAGAAAATGAAAAAAAAAAAATAATCTTTTGAGGGATTTGATCCGTCAGCTTTCCAGGTTCAAGTGTAAAACAGAGAATGTTACCGCTTGATAAGTAAAATCCTCCAGCTTCCCCTTCACCTCCTTTTACTCCTGTCTCTCCGCTGATTTTTTTCTCCCTGGGGAGTAAAGCACGCCATGCAGAGAGAACAAGGGTAAAGTGCTCATGAAAGCAAAAAGACACTTTGATGGCTCTGAGGGAAAGTCAGAACAGTTTGTCATTATCTTGTCAGTGGTGCTATAATTAAACCCCCACTTTTCTCTTTGAGACACACACACACACACACACTCAAGAGACACACAAGAGACACACTGGTCTCCACGCAAGTAACAAGCACACATGCGTACAGACATAATTATGTGGTCGTCTGATGTACAGCAGCAAACACATATCAGTGCCTGCGATACAGTGTGCAGCTGCAGCACTGGTGATGCTGCTTCTTCTACCGTCCTGTTTTTCACAGCGTAGCTCGAATGCAATGAGTCGAAATGACAGAAAACAAGGTGCAAATGTTTATCACTGGGTCTGAGGTGCATTCGTAGGCACTATGGACTTTACCCTGGGAATCAGCCGAGTCTCTGAGCTCAGGTAGCAGGTTTAATGTTACCGTGGGACAGGGAGAGTCAGGCTTACCCAGGTGTCAGATATCCTGCAGATTTATCTGAAGTGACCACAGCAGAGATCGTTGACCTGTCATGTTTACGTGGTTTATGTGTTGCCAGTTTGTTGTCAGCAGTCAGCTGCAGGGCCTGTATTTAAACAATGTATTTCATTATTTTGTGAAAGTTGCATCCTGTGGTTAAGCAGCCGTGAGAAGGATAGTTTTCAAAAGGCTTTTACAGGCGTGTGGGGCATTCAAGGACACACCAGAATCATGTTGTTTCCTCTTTTTTTTTCAACAGAGTCAAAGATACAGTATGGATGGGATCATTTTTGGAAGAGTTTTGAGAACAGCAACTGCATCAGTGCACACAATAATGAGTCAGGGATAGGGTTCAAGGAAAGATGGAATTTCGTTGAGCCTTGTTGAATCCTCTTCAGCTCTTGGGTTGAGTCGGAGCCATCCTCTGCACTTTGGATGTGTGAAGAGTGACTATCAGAAGTTTAAGCATATGTTAGGCCAAAGACTATACTAGCTTTCACTGCAGGGATGTTTAATAGTGACACTAACAGTGATATTATCTGGGCATTAGCTTTCATTAGAGCATTCCTTTTTATCTGCCCCCCGTGACTCCTCCTGCTTTATGGAAGTTGAATAATAAATCATTGGAGTGCCTCTTTAAACTCATTCCTCTACCACTAACATTTTCCATTCAGGAAAAAAAAAAAAAAATCTCGATAATTAGTGCTTCCTTCCACAGTTATATCCCTGTCAGGGTGGAAGGGCCATCGTGGGGCACTAAAATCTCTTCAATAAAAAAACCTCTGCTATGATCATCTGTTAACAGCACCTTAAGGCCTGAGGTTTTCACTGCACTTTTTACAGACGACCATCCCTGAAGTGCTTAGAGAAAAAATAATATCCACACTCCCACTGGTGGGCAACACTGACTCACCTAAATTAGACTTTTGTCAGAAGGGAAATTTAGATTTAGCAAGAAAAAAAAAAAGAATACATTATCATAATTGTCGTGAATTGCAAATGGGAATAAATAAAGAACTTAACATAACCCTGCAGCAAATAGGATCATGTTTTAACATGGCGGCACATGCAGGTAAGTCAGCCAGTGGCTCCCATGAACTTCGTCCCGTCTGGAAACATCACAAACTGGCATGGCTCATGATCAGCCCAGTACATGAAGGCTCTACAGCGGGTGATTAAAACTGTGCGATGGCGCACAGAGCCCAAAGCCCAAAACTGAACCCTGTACCTTGTATTGTGTGGATGCCTGTATGTGTTTGCATGTTTGTTTGGCCCCAGCAGGAAAGCCCAGTGCTTTTAGCCCCTGGCCCTCTGGTATACACAGTGTCCATTCACTGCCTCCCTGCAGTGCTCTTACGTAACAGCACATAACAGGCATCAGCACAAAAATCATGAATCAGTAGATTCACAGTTTTTTTTTTTTTTTTTCTACGGTGTTTCAAAAAGTTTGGGAGATGTCCAGAGAAGCTGGCCATGACCTGCAGCCTGTTGCACCAGCTATGCACGAGAGATACACTTTAACTATTTTGAAGAGTGTTATGAGAAATAGTCTGCATTAAAGTTACATTAAATGGCATAGTTTATCACCGCCTGCTGTCAGTCATACACACCATACATTTTTAACCTCTAGATTTTTCTGTCAAGCAGTCGGCTATTGCTACTTGTCAAAGAAAAGCCAACACTAAAAGTGAAGTATTATCTGTTTCAGCAGCTGTTTATATTCAAGGGCATTGATTTTTATGATTCATTCTTTTGGAATGGGAATTGCTGCTTTTACTCGTTACTTGCCTGTAACTGAATTGATTGCCTGTTAAGGGGGAAATTGTGGTACAGTTCACCCTGGAGTATTCCCCATTAATGTGGCTACTGTGACGCTATGAATCCTAATTACTGATGTTGTGTATGTTGCAGATAGCTGCACAAGCCCTTACGGCTTTCCAAATATACATTTACAATACCTGTCCTGATCCTGACAATGATCCCAAAGATCATAGTGGCTCAATGTATATGTATAATCAGACACTTTTGTATGTTGCTGGTAGGTCACAGATATTATAATCTGCCAGGTAGGATAGCTTTGTAACAGCGTGTGCTTACAGTATAGAGCGTTGATCTAAGTCAAGTCGGCTTACTGTTTTCTTCTAAATGACGCTGACACTGTGAACAACTTCAATGTTGAGCGGAGTTGGAAAATCGATTTGTTGTAACTCAGTGTACACAACACCCTGTTTGTTTCATCACCCAGCTTGTCCATATTCAGTGTTAGTACACAGAGTTAGTACAACCCATAACACTCATATTTATGTGTAATAAGCTAGATTGACAGTAAGTGTCAGTTTAAGGTGTTGACAAGGTTTTGGGCGTGACAAGGTTTTTTTTTTTTTTTTTTTTTTTTCATTTAATAACGTCAGAGTTGTAAAACAAATTCAGTCCGAGTCATTTAGCTACATCACAGAAATAGAAACAAACTGGGGAGAACGCTAACACACTAATCCAATATCCAATTGTAGGCCCAGAGTGTTAAGTTTTCTGATCAGCTTCCTGTGTGAGATTGTATCAAACACTACACTGGAGTCAACAAACAAAATGTTGATGTTGCTGTTGTTATTTTCAGGGTGCACGAAGGCTGAGTGGAGGGCAGTAGATATGGCATCCTTCTGAAAGCAAAGTGATGAGGGTCCAGGCTGGCAGAGATGCTGTCTGTGATGTGCTGGAGAATCAGCTTCTCAAAACTGAGAAAAAGGATGTTTTTAATAATCATAGCTAATGATGCTGTCTAATGAGCTGTTATTCAGCAGACAAAACATGTATTTTATCATGTTATCTGATTAACTGGTGATGTCTCCTCCATATAATTAGAGCTCATTTCCTACTGCAGTTGCTTTTGATCAATACATTTGCCCTCTGACCTCGGGGCTGAATCAGAAGATGTCTGCGGCTGTCCGGAGCCTTTTCCTGGTATGAATGTGTGAAGCTGCATGAATATGAAGTGGGGTATTCAAAAACAGGATGTGTTTTCAGTCGTTTCTTTGCATAAATAAAGGTGAAGAAACAGTTCCTTGGGTCTTTTCCAGGTCGCAGTGGGTGCAGGTGGGGTGAGGGTACGGTCCCCCTCCGTGGGTCCAACTTCGCATAAATGACATTATGGAAAGTTAATGTTGTGCTGGCCTCAGTGAAAAGGATGATTTTGCCTCGTAAACTGTCAGCATTGTTAGGGGTTTATAGAGGGGCTTCGCCTTGTTGCCTTTTACACAGACTCAGGTGGAGAAGCATTGCACACTTGAAAATCAGGTGTGTGTGTGTGTGTGTGTGTGTGTGTGTGTGTGTGTGTGTGTGCGTGTGTGCGTGTGTGTGCGTGTGTGCGTGTGTGTGTGCGTGTGTGTGTGCGTGTGTGTGTTTGGTACAGTTGTGTTACACTGGCAGCTTTATTCCTTCTCTATGAATGCCAGTCTGTAAGCAGAGAGGGTCAGAGAGAGACAGACTGCCTTTAGTGCTCGGTGTGTGTGTGTGTGTGTGTGTGTGTGTGTGTGTAAGAGAAAGAGAGGTGCTTTGATGAATGCTATTGATCTTTGTTTAGATGACTTCACGGCTGGAAAGACGGGGGAGAAGCTGATGCACAAACAGCAGACAAGGCGTGCAGATGGCTCAAGATTTTGTCTAATGACAAAATGGACGAGCCGTTTAGCAAAGGAGAGTGTCAAACATTAACAATGTCAGACTGAAGTGAGGAGGTTCTGCAGCACTTGGCCATCACCTCACTCACTTTGGACATTCAGTGCACAAATCCACCCAAGACAATGATTTTTTTTCCCACATGGCCTGTTTCCAGACACTTTTGAATCTTCCTGAGACAGACGACCATAAATACCCAAGAGGCTGCGCGAGAGATAAACAAGACTGCGCTATTAACTGAGGAGATATCTAAACAGCAGTATTGATTGCTGCTATGTTTAAATTGCAATCGGAAGCAGGTTTTTTTTATTTTTTATTTCTCATCATTTCTCAGAGGAAAGGATGGTTCAGGCATCTTCCCCAAACAAAATGCTCTGTTGCTGAATCACTCGGCTACAAATCACGATGCATTAGCATCTCATTTTCTCCCCAGCAGCATTTAAAACATATTTCATTCTGAGGGCTAATTCATCAACAGAGAGCTGTTTCCATATGTATGGTAATTCTACGTGCAAAAGTAACATTCTGAAGACACAGTATATCTCAATATGATTTCATGTCGCCGTCTTGGAGCCCTAATCCTTAGTCTGTGATTCATTTCAACGGATTCTGTTTTGTGATTCCACTATGGCCATAACAAACTGTGAAGAGGGGCCTGAGGGAGATCTTAGCTATTGACCTTGCACCTCTGTGTGTATTCTTGTCATTATACAACACAAGATTGTGTAACAACAATTCAGTGGTGTTTACACACACATAACAACAAAAATCAGACAAAATCTATACAAACTCTCCATCAATCAATCCATCGGGGGTCAGGTAGCAGGCTAAACAGGGTGTTCCAGCAGTCTCTTTCCCCAGCAATTCTCCTCCTCAGAGTCCTTCGGGATGTCCAAGCTCTAGGAATGTAGATCAATTGCATAAGAATGTACAGTGATTTAGACTCAGATTACTTCAAAAACAAATGTTAAAAATATTTTTTTAATAAAAAATAATATTAAAAATATAATAAACATTAAAAATATTTTTAACAAAAATAAAAATATATATATATTAAGAATGTAATAAATACAAAAAATGCAATTTTTTCCCTGTAAACATCACAAATGCATAGTCAGCATTTACAAATGTAGTTATTCTTACTAAACTGCACTGGCACAAACTTATAAGTGTGCTGTCTGCATTTTACATGTTTGACTTTGTCAGATGCACTCTTCAGGAGTTAACAGAGCATTGGTGATTGTGACAAAAGCTTCTTATTTTCAGAAAGCCATGAAGTCAGATTGTTAGAAAGACATATTTTTTGTAATCTGGGCTGATTGTAGTTCTTTTTTGTTTTTGTTTTTTTTTTAATACCTATTTTGGATGATTAGTAACTTCCTTCTATTCTTCCATCTCTAATCTCATGCTACGTAGCTTCCTTCCTGTGTCCTTCTTCTACTCTGCAGCCATCAGCAGATCAGGGGGAAGCTATTCATTACCACCACCACCACCACGTCTACAAGGCTCCACACTGATCCTCAGATCATTTTTCAAACTCATAACAACTTTCAGTGAGAATAATACAGAGGTGGCAAGGAAATGAAGACTTGAAATATGGAAGCACAATCTCCACGTTACTCTGTCATCAGTTTCTCACACATTTTAACAACAAATGTGCAGCGACAACAAAAGCGCATCGCTGTGAATGTACGACGGGCTCGTCCAATGAAGATAAGAAGGAAGAGACTCTTCTATTTGCATATACAGCACTGATAATGGCTTTTATGGCAAGATTAGCTTCAAATGTAAGCAGAAGGATTTTCTGTCGCTCTCCTCCTCATCTGGTGCACACACACCCTTGCATTCAAATGAATATATCAGTATGCTGTAATGCTGAGTACTTCATCATATAGCGCAGCTGCAGGGAAAGTGCTGAGCTGAAGTTTTGAGGCCCTTCTGGGACATTACTGATATATATTGACTATATCAAACTAAATTGACCATGTCATGTGAAGCTGCTAACTACTTTTATCACGGTGATTTTATGGCTGTTGCCAGCCCTTATCTGATGCTGACCTGCTAGATCATGTCCAGAGGGGAGTATAGGCGTAATGTGCAAGCAAATCACAAATAATGGTGTCTGCTCTCCCGTGGGAATGGCTTGACATGGCCAGAGGTCAGTGATCTCCATCGGCTCTCCTTCTCACACTGTATCGACATATCTCCTCTCTCATCTCGTCCTCCGCTCCCTCCCTCCCTCTCGGCCGCAGCGTTTCATCGAAACTGCACAAGAGACTTGACTGAGCTGCTTGAAGAGGAGATAAAATGGCAGAAAGTAATCCCGTGGAAAGAAGAGAGATAAGGAGAGGAACACAGAGACGGAGCGAGAGATGACAAGATTCCCTCCCTTGTCTCCTTCTCCCATGTTAATTACAGCATTTGTCCTCCTCTGGGATGGAGTGCTGCGCACTCACTGCAACAATTTGTGTGAATCACGGCTTGATGTCTCTGAGCAGATGTAAAGAGGAGAGATTTTCATCAACAAAGAGCTGCTATTTGCTATGCACTGTTATGCCTTAGCGGGCTTTGATGATGTATAGGGAGGAGTGAGTAGAGAGCACACAGTGAGGGGAAGTGGTAGGGGGGCAAGATGAGGCCTTCTTCTTGAGCAGAGATGTTCAAAATTCATCATGCCTTGTCAGTTTACCACAGAATGCTTTGAAGACTGTTTGATATGACAGAGAAATCAAACAATGTTTGATGAAGAAAAGATATAGATAAGAGTGTCACAGGTTAAATCAGAGGTAACAACAAGGAGATGCTAAGTCCGTATTTGCACAGAGAATATGAAACTCATAAAGTGCAAGAAGGTAAACTATATGTTGTGGGAACAGGATATTACCACATGTGATACTATCAAGCCATAATAAGTTGATATGTTTCCTTGCAAACAAGAGCCAGATGGTGTGCAGCAAGATATTGTTTTGTGGGTCAATTCATAGGCTGAGTAGTGCAGAATTGACTGTCTTGTTGAAAGAAGATGTATATGTTGTGTTATGTTGCAAGTTATTTTCATGATAAGACTCATATACTGTGCACAGTACAATGCGGGTACAAGACCGATTGATTGTGTGCACATATTTCAAGACTGTAGATAGTCTTGCCTTGCCAGACCTGTCTCTACAGCACTCTGGCAGTGCTAGAGAAAGATCTGGCCACAGCCATTACCATTCTGCTATAGAGTGCTGCAGGGATGACGTATATCTGTAGGCTAACCCGGAAATAAGTATTGTCCCCAACCATTATCAATACAATTTTTGCAGTAAATAAGCTCCGTGGCAAATACAGGTTAATGATACTTACATATTTTGTTCCTCAAGAAAGCCTTGACGAATGAGTGCCACTTTAAAACTGTAATGGCTTTGAAGGTTAAATGCTTCTTACTATACTATACCAACAAGGGTTTACTACAACCAAATTATGCTGGCAGGATCAGTTTTGGATCAATTCACCAACTATACAGTGCATCCCGAGGCTAGCAATGAAGTGTTTTGAATATTTACCATATTCTATGAAAACAGAAGAAAAAAGGTTATGAGACATTCTCAATTTAATACTTATGCCTCTATATGACCTACATAAGCCCCTAAAACAGCTTTCATTTTTGTCCACAGCCCAGACAAGACTCAACAAAAAAAAAAGTTTCCTGTAGTTGCTTGAATAGCATGTTTTTATGGTAATTACCATAAAAAATCCTTATCCCACCTCTTCACGCTAATGATTTCAAGGAAATTAAACCAGAGAACATCAACCTACTATGACCTGTGTCCTCACATGACTATCCAATGGAGCTTTTTGAGAAAATGACAGACTATGAAACTTGATTTTCACAGACAGACAGAAATACCTGTCATGTGTTTGGCTCTTACAATCCTGATTTATCCATGCTTTTGCATGTGGTGTCAGATAAAAAGGTAGAGATGATTGGTTTTCCTCACAGATTCTTGTAGCTGGCCGGCCACATGATGAATTACCCACTTGGACACATGGAGGGTGACTTCAAAGAGAAATACTAACAAACCTCTTCAGTGATGCTGTCTTCGTGTATGGCGGTCGGCGGTGGTCCCTGAGTTATTTCAGAACTTCATGTCAGCAGCTCTCCCTCCCTCTCAGCCCGGGCCAGTGTAGCACTGAAAGGCCACACTTGTGAGTGGGACGTAGTGGTAAGGATGCAGGCCACAGTACAATCAATTTAGATTCTGTGAGGAATCCAGGGCACTGCCCTGGAGTGGAATTTGGACCCAGAGGAAAAATAATCAAGAGGTACAAGAAAACATTCCTGCCCTTCAGATGCTTCTCTCCCTCTCACACTTTCAATTTCCCCCCTAGCCTCCTCCTCTCCCCCATGCTGTGGTCCACCTCGTCACAAGCGTCATGGTGTATATGAAATATGTCTCAGTTGAATGATTGCTGACTGAATTTATGCATATTGGACACTCAATATCTGTAATATCCTCCAATATCATTATTTCCCCCCACAGCCATGGACTAATCTCTATCATAGTCTGTGGAGTGACTCAGATAGGGGAAAAAGATAGAGTCAATAAAGAGATGAGTATGATAATAAAAGCTAAGATTAATTACTCACTCCCACTATCCATCTGCCCATCTTCCATGCTATCTCTCTATCTCTCTTCACCTCTCTCTCTCTCTCTCTCTCTCTCTCTCTTTCTCTCTCTCTTCCTGCTTTGGTTCAGTTTCATTCATTTCAGAGTGCCTTATTGGCACAGTAAGACTTTCCTTACAATGCCAAGGAAACTACTTAGTAACACAGGTGGAAATAAAAATGTAAAGACATTAAAAGGCTACAGAGATTGGAACTTATTTTGTCATGTTTTGATACGTCAAAATAATATCACTGAACAACAGCCAGACCAGAATAAACACACACATGTGAAAGAGTGTAATAGATTTTCCATGTATGGAAATTAAAGATATTTTGTAATGCACTTGCAATATAATGTAAAACCTATCAAATAACATTTTGCCTTTATATTGAACAATACTTGGACAATTATTTCTCATGTCATAAAATACATTCCCATATATTAATATACATTTTGAACATGTAACGAACTACAAGCGAGAGGAATTGTTACAACAATATATTCAAACCCAGAGAAATCCATCATTTTAACCAAGGTAACTTCACACCTGCTACACACCTGACGATGCGTCAGAGAGTGAGGATGGAAGCCGGTGACACAACAACTTTTTTTTCATTGTTCATTTTTTTTTTTTTTATTTCTGTTTCTTATTTCTATTCTACCTGCAGGTCTACAGGATTACCTGCTTGAGGGTGTCTTTAATCAATGATGCGATTGTCCTCAGTAGTAGTCAAAGAGCAGCTGTAAATTGTCTTCCCAAAATGGTTGACACCCTTAAGCTGTTAAAATTTCACAGCAATGTCTCTTTCTTTCTGTCTTGTCCCTTACCCAGCCGGAGTTGTCTGGAGCAGCGGTCCTCCACCAGGCCAGGAGGGATCAAGTCGTGGATGCCTGCCGAGTCTATAGTGCATCCAGCCGCAAGCGCAGAGTGCTGACACCTGGAGACCTCAAACACCTTGTGGTGGACGAGGACCATGAGCTCATCTACTGCTATGTCCCAAAAGTGGCCTGTACCAACTGGAAACGCGTCATGATGGTGCTCACAGGCCGGGGCAAATACAGGTCAGTCTGGTGCTTGGCAGACTGTTCAACGGGACTTGAGAGTGTTGGTGTCCATTCATTCCGTTCTGATGATGGAATGACATGTATATTGTTTGTTCTGTCATCGATCCTCACAGTCTTTGTGCCTCTCTTCCACAGCGACCCGATGGAAATACCTTCCAATGAAGCCCACATTCCCTCCAACCTGAAAACGCTGAACCAGTACAGTATTGCTGAGATCAACCACCGTCTCAAGAACTACCTCAAGTTCCTCTTTGTTCGTGAGCCCTTTGAGAGGCTGGTCTCAGCATACCGCAATAAGTTCACCCTAAAGTACAACTCATCCTTCCACAAGCGCTTTGGCACCCGCATCATCCGGCGCTACCGCAAGAACGCCACACAGGACGCCCTGCTCAACGGAGCTGATGTCAAATTCAAAGAATTTGCTGAGTACTTGGTGGACCCGGCCACGCAGCGCGATGGTCCACTCAATGAGCACTGGCAGACTGTATACCAGCTTTGTCACCCATGTCACATCCACTACGATCTGGTGGGCAAGTATGACACGCTGGAAGATGACGCAAACTACGTGCTGCGGCTGGTGGGCGTCGGCGACTCCTTGCGCTTCCCAAGCTACGCCAAGTCCACTCGTACCACAGATGCCATGACGGCCCAGTTCTTCAGCAATATCAGCACTCAGCAGCAGGTCCAACTCTACCAGCTTTACAAGATGGACTTCCTCATGTTCAACTACTCCACACCCAGCTACCTGAGGCTGGACTAACGGAGGACAGAGCTGGGACTCTGAGAATGACTGCCTTGTTTAGGGAGAGGCAACAAAACGAGTGAAGGAGAGAATTTTGGAAGCAAACTTGATTTAAAAAACTGTTGTTGTATACAGGCGTGGGGTCAGAATTAGACATAAAAACAGGTGCTGAAAGAATGAAAGGTAATGGTGCTTGTCTGGGCACAGGGGGAGGATGTCCAGGCAACTCGCAGTGATACAGAGAAAGCTGATTGGCTGAGAATGTGGGCTAAATGAACCAAACGCATGCAAAGACTAAAATGTGTGGGTGAAGCAGGTCTTCAAGGTGTTTTAAAAGGGGAACTTACCCTCAGAGGACGGACTTGACGAGCAATTCTCCTGATGATGTTCCCTACATGTTTAAACAAACTGCTGACAAATTAGGCTGCTTTCAGATTCTACAAAGCAAACAGCGGCCTCGCACGTGCCCTGACCCCAATGCATTGTGGGAGCTAAGCTTATCTCCACCTCCCCCCCGATCAATAGAGAAACTCCGTCAAATTGTAAAACACAATTCATGCCCTTTGCTGCGCTGTCAGCATGGCGTGTTAGCGCCCATCACCCTTGCCCTCATTAGATTTATACATTTCAGAGGGAAACTGGCTCATCATTGCCTCAAGGACGCCCAGTAATAGATGGCTACTGACTTCACTCTCAAGACCTCACAACTGTAACTGCGGTGACATGGCCTTCAGATAACAGTTGTAATGAAATGAGTTGTCACCGGTTTCTCTCACCATGATGTTGGCAGAATGAACCTATGTGTTACGATCTGAGGACCCACTGAAAACAGAAAACTCCTGCAGAAGTAAAGTGTGGAAGTGCTTAATAAATCATTGCCTGTAATACCAAGCATCCTTAACACTTTGAGCTACAGGACGTGGTAAGAACGGTAGGGGTTGTTCTCATGCGAGTGGGCGCACCAGTTGTAGTGACAAGTCTGTGCAGAAAGTCTGAACTGAAAGAGAAGAGACAGCCTGTGTGGTTGTGAAAGGGTTAAAGGCACTGGATCTCATAAACCCGCCCTGCCGTGCACCGCCATGCCCCACCCGGGGGCTCCATGGACACACCCAGGGCACAAAGCCCTTACTCCCAAGACCAAACATGTGTTTCAGTAAATTAAGATTATTCTTTGTCTTCTTGCTTATTTTTATTTTTATTGTCTTATGAAGCATTGCTGCGAGCAGCAATAACAACATATTATTTAATTTGTTTTGTTGATTAATGAGAAAAGATTTAATGTTTAGTTTTCCTGGGCTGATAACAATTTAGGACATTTTAAAGCTGAACTGTTTTGTTTTGTTGATTTCTTCCTGGCAACTTGCCTCTGATACATTTTATTTATGCCTCACAGCATTTTCATTTCTGAAGGGTGTACGGTACATCGCAGCCCATGGCTTTGTCCTTCTGTGTCTGAGCTCATCAGAGATTTATGGGTTATTTTCCATTTCCTGTTGTCAAACATTTGGTGCCAAATGGCTGTGAGAGCTTCAGAGGTCCACACTCGATGTTTGGTGTACATCATCTCCCCCTCAATCCCCTAGCCAGAATATGAGAACTAGCTGCTGCTCTCAGTGTACATATCAACAATCTACTGCCCACATCACGGAACAGAGACTGCACTCATACTGTAATGTGATTAATGTTAGCAAAGTTAAGCAATGTCAAGGTTAATAACTGTGCTCTCCATCTCGCAGTGAATTGGATTACAGGAGGGAGAGAGAGTGGTTTTGTTTTTTACACCTCTTTGTACATTCTAAATCACTCCAGCCCCAAGTGAAAGAGACTTTTTGGAATAGCTGAATCTCTTTGGTCGACTTGTTTGAACCAGACATAATATTTTAATGAATGCATTTGTGTACTTTGACTTTCATTTCATTTTTGGATCTGTTTCTAGTGAGTCACCCAATCTTTTGGCAGTGCAATAATTGTCTGGAGTAGCAGCTTTACAGTTATCTTACAGTCATACAGCTTTGCAGTGCAGGAGATAGTTTCCCTTATTTATTTTCATCAGTCAGATCAAATTAACAGTACTTGATAGCACATACTGCAAAGGTCAACTTAATGACAGTGTCATGTCTAGTGGTGACCCCTTTAGGGTTGGGCCAATAGACGATGCCTTTGTCCATCCCCCCAATCCCTTCTGAGCATTGACTACCATAACATCCTCATTTTAAGGGCCCCAACAGCGTTTTTCAGTTCAGCTTCCTCATTATAGCTTTCCAGCTAACTTTGTTTGACAATGCTGAAGGTGCAGATAAGTTAAGAACATCTCTTTTAAACCCAGCATGGGTATGTACTGGAAGTAGGACATTCAGCAGGCAGGATGTGAGAGATCTGACTCCCTTTGCTGGTGAATCGATACAGTTTTACGTCCACCCCAAGACCCCATGTCATGACAATTAATTTGGTGAGTAAAATATCACCATAAGTAATAGGAATACATGACCAGTGCCATTAGTAAATCACAGATTACACATTAGATATGTCCTTCAGGATGCATTCTGGTGGTGGTTTTCCCTGCCAACCTCTTCTTGTAGCTTTAGAAGTTTTATTATTGTAGGCCTACATTTATGCACATGTCTGCATGTCTCTGTGTGGTTATAATTAGAGAACAGCTTTCTTTTTCTCACACACACACACACACACACACACACACACACACACACACACACACACACACACACACACACACACAGGCACACACACACAGGCACACATCTGGCTCTAATAAAGGAGGAAAGCTACTGGTCTGGCCTGTAGCCTGGTAGTCGTCCTCTTGCAGAACAATGGCTGTATTCTCAGCACGGCCTCCTCCTGAGACAGGCACACAAAAATGAACCCACACACTCAGCTTGTACATTAGTGCTCCTGCTGGGGTTGATGCGCACACAGCATCTTACACAGCAGTTGTAAGGAGAGGCGCGGGCAGGCAGCACCTCTCCACTTTAACACAGTGACTGAGGCTCGGCATAAATTGCTCATTTAACTCCCAGAATGGAGGACGAACGATACACAAAGGACCTCTTAGCCTGCAAACAAGCCATTACAGAGGCCTCACGTCTCCTCATACTATTTTCTCCTCTCCTAACTCACTCTAAAAGTGGCCTCCTACTTAAAAAAAGAAGTTAGTGTCAATGATCCCAAAGATCCCTGCAGAAAAAGGGCAGCGTGCTTAGGCAAACAGAGCTGGAGAAAAATTCTCACAGGGAACCAAGCGAGCAGAGAGGCCCCGGCTGATTTTCCGCCTCTGACAAAAAACAAACAATCGCATTTTGGGCACTTTTTACCTTATTCTTAGTCCGCACAAAATTTAGGCCTGTGCAATGCCCAGTGTCCACTCCTGCTGTTGGATTGTTGATTTTCAAGTCTAGCCAAGTATGTTGCATTTGACGATGTCTATTGTTAGACTGAATTACATTTTTGCTTGGTACTGTTTGGCTGAGGAATGAATGATGTGATTTGGTGCTTATATCTTTATTTGTTATTTATGCACAGATTTTCTTTTATAGTAAAGCGTTGTGTTGAATATCAATGGTTAATTAATGAATTAGTCTATCAACTCTTAACAAATCAGGTTAGAAACAGAAAATGGTTAACCTGCCTTAGCATGAAGACTGGAAACCAGCCTGGCTCTGACCAAAGGCAAAATAGAAGTTAGATTCTACAGCCCTGCTGGTGAGTTTTGTACTCAGGCAGAGCAGAGCTTTAAGTTAACGTTAGCATGCTAACATGTTCACAATCCGTGCCAAAATGCTAATGTGCAGCAGGTAACATGTTCACATCTTATTTGAGCATGTTAGCCTGCTAATATTTATTATGGGATTCATCCTATGGGGAGCATGAATTACAATCAGTGGTGGAAGAAGAACTCCAAATCTTGTGGTATAGCAAAAGCACCAATACCACAGTGTAGAAATACTCTGTTAAAGTCATATATTTTTAAATGTAGTATTGCAAATATTGTATCATATGTGTTGTATGGAGTGGAGTAAAAAGTACAATATTTATCTTTTCAAAATTGTACTTTAGTACAGTGCTTGAGTAAATGCAAATGTAACTTTCCACTACTGATTTAAAGCCAATATTTAATGCGCTCATTTGTTAATATACTGAAGTCCGGACCACAGTTGTGGGTCGACAGACTTTTAGCTGTCTTTAGAGCTGTTTTCAGTCTTTATGCTGAGGGATGCAAGCTGTAGCTTCATATTGAACAGGTAGATCAGGGTGGTGTCAATCTTCTCAACTGACACTGCAAGAAATCAAATACATGTATTCCTTAAATGTCAAAGTACTCCTTTTGAAAGGCAGAAGATATCCTGAGTATAAACAAGAAGGTTTATTTTTCGTTTCCTTTTTTTTCGCACCAAAAATACATGTTGGAAAAACTACTGTAATATCTAATATCATCAGCACATAAGGACAAAGCCAGGAAGCTTTTATCATCCTCTCTCATTCTCTGCCGGGTTCATTTCTCACATATCTTACAGTCCCAGTGCAGGATACTTTTGTACAATGTAGACATGATGTCATTCATACTGCTGTTGTTTTTTGAGCTGTCATGTGTGGATGTTTGATCGATCAATTACTCTGGTTGCCTCACACACACACACTTACGCGCACACACGCACACACACAATACATTTGTGTGGCACTTGTTTTTCTTTGCTTTTCACTCACAGCAACACAGAGCTGCTGAACAGAGTCAGAGCACCTTGTCTCTGTGGTCACCTGGGCCTACCTACATACTGAGACACATATAAATATACGTATGCATATACACACAGTGACTATTTGTTGCTTTCAACAAGCTCTGCTGTTGTAAATTATCAGTTGATCATAGCAGACGAGATTGGCTGCCTGTTTGGGCTCTGATTTTGGATTTGTAAGAATTATTTTTAATTTTCTCACATTGCACACCTAAGTTGAGCTGAACTACAAAACATTTCTGTTATCAGAGAGGGGGTTTTGGCCATTGACCTCTCTCAAATAACTTTGCACCAGGAAGTACAGGAACTGATTTTTAATTTGAGAAACACAAAATAAAACTCATACAGTATCAGCAGTGAGGATTACTTTTCACTTGAAGGGAACTCATTTACACTCCCCCCTCACCACAGTATACACACACACACACACACACACACACACACACACACACACACACACACACACACACACACACACACACACTGTTACATGCACTCAGTCTGATATCACACAGTGATACACCTGCAGAGGCCCATGTGACTCCATCAAGACACGCAGAGAGCAGAGGGAAGCTCAGGAGGCTCCAAGGTCATGTTCACACCAATGTGGTTACAACTGAATCTTTGTTTTTTTTTCTAGAAAAAGTTTCTGTGTGCACAACCATGCCAAGCATTTAGGCCAAAGGTGGACCACAAAATTCATCTGTATTTGTTTGAGCTTTAGAGACAGGGTAAAGACTGCAGATGTGGTTTCTTTCAAAGCTAGGTAGCTGGCTAACGAGCTATATTCATGGAAAGTAATGACAGACAAAATGATGTCATGTGTAGGCTTACATGGCAGCAATGCAGCTGCACTGGCTAAGTGGCAGAATTAGCAAGAATACAGTTGACATATTCAATGTTCTTGAAAAGTGTCAACTGTTCCAAGCAGCTACTATAGCTCACCAACAAGAACGCAGCTAACATAAACACATTGTCAGAGTGAATGAAGATGGTCAGGTTAGAACACACAATCACACTCCGGGCTTTAACTTTGACCAGTCTTATTTTCCCTTTTGAATTGAGGATTTGGTAAATAAATTACCTAAAGAGCAAATTATCTTCCATTTAAATATTCTTGAAAGTTCTTATTAATTGCAGTAACCAAGGCACAGATCACGTTGAAGATGGTGTTATGTTAGCATTATGAATGTACACACAAAATCAACACAGTGAGCTCGCTAATGTTTTTAGCTACATTATGTGCAACGTACTTTAGTGTTCTTGGGAAGGTTAGCGAGCAATTCACCATATTCATCATGAGATTTTGGTATGTAATGCTTAGGCAGGGACTGTTGCTATCTGCCTGTGATCTCAGATCTCAGCTGTGACTTTAATCAGTCTGTTATCATGACCAATGAAAAGTGAAATGATCTTGCCATCTTTGAAAAGCCGATAGTTGTTTGCAGAGCGAGTGTGAAGAACATGCCCACTGGAGCCTATTTGTGTAATCTGCTTTGACAAATGAGTGTGGGTGGAAGGTTTTCTTCACATTTTAACAGCATTTGTCTAATTTGCCCACATTAACGTGGCCGTGGCCTCAGCAGGCCTGCCAGGTTTTCATGTGTCTCTGTGTTGCCCTGACATCTTGTACGTCCTGCTCAAATTGAGCAGAGGTCACGCACCCTCTGATCTCCTAAGTGTTTCCAGCAGCGCCTACCAGATGGCATGGATGCCGTGCTGTAACCTGTACAGTAATGTTTGTGTGACCTTTCGAGGGGTACGTCTCAAATCTGCAGAGTCTGTTCCTGAATTTAAACCATGTCATCAGCATTTTTTCACCGGTGTGTGTATCAGAGTGCCTCATGTAACTTCAAGTGGAGCAGCTGGATAACGACTGGAAAAGTGTTTGTAGGTGTGTGTTTGTGAGAGTGTGTGTGTGCATGTGCGTGTGTGTATGGACACTCTGTTGCAGTGCCGGCTCCGCCTTAGACGGAACGTCTCCGAGTGGGGCGTGATTCCCATTCAAACAGGCACCACTTATTTATTTATTTATTCTCCGGCTACTTTCCCATATTCATTCCTCGCTATCGCCATGGCAACGCACCTAAACTCTCTGTATCTCTCCTTTCCTCCCGGGACAGCCTCTTACTGTTCTGTTTTACTCCGTTCATTTTCAGACGCACTCACTGAAATCATGAATAATTGACTGTGTACTGCACACTGAGTGTAGGAGAGTGATGTCGATCCTACAGCAGCACGACCTGCGGTTCATCTGTCTGATGTTTTCACAATAAAATAACAATGAAACCCATCAGAGCCTCCCACTGCTTATTTCGCGTGTGTACATCGAATATGTCGCAGGGCACACACATGACCTCTGACACAGCAAGGTACATGAAGCGCCATGAACACAGCATGCAGAACAACATGCCATGAGCTCATCTCATTTTCCATAATAGCCTCTGTGTCTCTGACATAATGGAAGATAAAGGTGATAGAGCTCAACAGGTTAAATACATTTTATAGTATTGATACACATACTGTAAGCATAGAGACATTTAGTAGAAATCCACGCATCATCTTAACATTTACCTCTTAGATATAATTAGGGTTAGATTTATGATTTTATCTCTACTGATATCAATATTGATGCCTACTAATACTGGAGACATGCCATGAAAAAAAAAGATTGAACAGTTATTTCTATATTATTACTTTTTTAAATGACAGTGGCAGTGGTCACCTCCAGTTTTTCTACAATTTTACCAACCAGAAGTGCAAAGTGAGTTCTGTGTTTGTAAGGACAGTGCACCTTAAGTTCAAACTAGCTTAATCAGAGGTCTTCAGTGATTTTCAGGCCAAGGACCTCTTGAATAATGGCCACGATTCTTACAGATGTCTTTTGAAGATGTGTTTGCTCTCTCTCTCTGTCTCGATAGACACTGTGAAAACTACAACAAAAATAAAAGACATTCCCATTCACTGCCAGTCTCTGAAGCTGGTGTTAAACAGTCCGGAACACGTTAACATAAGTGAAATGTGCTTAAGTACGATAAAATTCATCATTAAAGGGATATTCAGATGTAAGTTTAATCCATGGTCTAACACACCGTGACACCGAGTAAGACCCTTCCTCAAGAGTTTTCCGACCGCTAGCTTATGTAGTTTTAGCAACCTCAGAAAAGACCACACAATAACAATACTGCTAATCATACTCTTAGATACATACATAAAGGCCGGTTTGACCAATGACCCACAAGTGGCCCTAATGACTCTGATACTTAGAGCTCACACATGTCCTAAACAACTCTGTAAGGACACTCCCACACAAAGATTAAAAGCCTGTAACTCCCCTCCAGTTAGTTTGAACTGAAGAAGATTCTTGGATGAGAGGTGAAACGTCTTCAAGAAACTGAAACAAGTTCAGTTGCCTACGATACAGCAATTAGAGGGGCAATAAATGTTTCCAAACAAACTTTGTGACAGCGCTCTGACATTCTGCTGTTTTTTCTTGGGTCAAGTACCATTTTACATATATTGCATTTAACAGCTCTCATCAAATTTTGCAGCCCACACATTTTAATACTTAATAGAAACACAGAGCACAGAATGTGGAATTGGTTCCAATTTAGCACTCAGTAGCTTTTCCTAGTTATACTACAGTGCATTTGCTGTGATTTGTTCACACCCTTCCATTCCAGCCAATGTCTCTCTGCTATCATCACTTCACCCCATCGTTATCAGTCAATGCCCTGTCTATGGCTCCCTCGGGGGCATCTCTAAATGGCTTCTATTTATAGGGATTTGGCTCTTTAACCTGGTCTAATTGACGGGGTCTCTTGCATGATCTATTAGACTGAAGCATCTACACACTGCTGTTTTATTCTGATTCAAACTGACTTATATTTCCAAGGTAATGCATGTGTGCAAACATAGTATATTTTCTAACTAATAACTAAATAACTCCCTCATTTATTTATCAAATTATAAATAATAAAAAGTAAAAGGAGGACTTGGTCTCTTATGAATCATAGTCATTTTGTGTAACACGTGTGTACATGCCACAGTCACAAGTTTTCATTTTTCACACAGAATAGCTGTTTACTAGACTTTGGTTATTTACCTGAATTACATCTCTGTAGCTCCTAAGTGTATTGCATGACATTTCATAAAATTACTATGTATTTTGTACTTATGCATATCATGTCTTATCATGGCAGTAGCCCTAGAACTAATTAAGACAAAGTAGGTCCGACTGAATGGTAAATTTCCTGAATGGTAACTTTCTGCAACAAAAAGCATGACAACAACCATCGTCATTACCACCTGAACACGTGATCAATCTCAGCTGACAGAAAGCCTTGATATGATATTCCTCTGTCTTTCACATGCTATCCAATAGGCCACCGCTGGTAGAATTTGGCATGACTTGTAGCCTCTGTCATGTTCCTGCATCTGATGCACCTGCTAGATTTAAGCCACGGCTCATTAAAGCTGAAGCAGCTGTGTTTATATCCCAGCCCACATCTCTGTCTATCTCTGAGCCTGGACAGCCTTGCTTGCAAAGACCACCATCTCTTTCATTACATCAACACTGTGCTCAGCTGCATTCAGTGGTTTTCTTTAAAGTGGTCTGCTCAACCAAAAAAAAAAAAAAAAAAAAACGCCCCGGGTCCAAAAATGATACCGCATGAAAACTGCAAAAAAAAAACAACAAAAAATATAAAAGAGGAAGGCAGAGAAAGATCGCTCTCATCTGTGAGCACCACACACTGGAGTGTTGTTAAAATATACAACCCACTGACTGACCTCTGATCTCCACACACAAACTCTGTGTCATACTGTTGGGACTCCAGGCCAGATTTTGACACAAGCTTCCCTGCCTTACAATTGTTTCCACATAACTGTTGCATATTTTATAGATTTTTCATGGCATTTTAGGTTACTGGAGAGTTTACAGCAGAGACAAGAGGCATGGGAGATGAAATGATGAAATGTGTCCAAGCCCATAGGCCAGCTGTGTTCTCTGAATGCTGTGTTTCTTTACTGTATGTCTCCAAGCCAAACTGGATGCGATTCTAAGGAGTGATTCAGTGCGAAGAGAGATGTTGCGCTGAAACACTGCAAGTCCTACAAAATGCCAAAATATGAATGTAGAAGCAAACTGAAAAGTTAAATTCAGCAGTCTAAGTACATATCTGTCCTATATTGGGCTTGTTAAAGTGGAAGGACTTAAACATTTGAAATTGTAAATAATGTCTATCACAGTGAATGCTTCATTAAAAAATACATTTGTGATTTTATGGAGAGTTACAACCGACATTCAGACACAGTTTGAACTGCCATTTAACACTCTTTGTATTACAATGACATCTATCATTTTTCGTGTGAGCATCGAGCTTGTCTTGGTTGTACTCTCTATGCCAGTGGTGCTTAAACTATTTCCCTCGGAGGAATAAAACTGAAACTTGACTTGACTGAGATCCACACACACACACACACACACACAGGGACACAGCAGGCCTCCTCACTTTAATATCAGTGTATTTTTTATATGCAGTCAAACAGAGTTGTCGGTACAGATTATGTGAAACAGTGGGACGGAGGTTCCAGCAGTCGAGGATGACATCCCTGACCTTCAGTGAAGACGAGTGCCATTCTTTAATGTGTGTCAGGTCCTAGTGTACCTGGCTCTTGAAGGGAATGAGAGACGACACTCTGATTTGTTTGATTTATGTTCTGTCCAAAACACACCCACAACTAATTCAGAGTCTTAAGACCACCACTTTGTGCCATGCGCTGCACTGTGCACCAGAATGGTCTGCTGTTTAACAAACAAAATGGAGACACCCTGAACACACTCGTACACTGAGCTTTAGACCATGGGCTATAGACCGTCTAAATAGGGTTTAGACTGTCTTTTTTATTGTTCAGACACAAAATAGTCACTTAATTGACCTTCTTCCAGCCAAAGCCTAAGATTATGTAAAAATAACTATTAATTAGGGATCCTAATGATTTAAAGAGCATTTGACATCATATAAAAAAACAGTACAAACAGTGATGTCAAGTATAATTTTTAAAATGATTGAAAATTGAACCTTACTGTGGGCCACACTCTCAGCAGCCCTGCTGAAAGCCTTTGATTTTACCTGTTCAAACGCTTATAAACACTTCTGAACTAGTTATTTTCCAGCATAAACTTGGCTCTCATGCTGCCCCCAGTCTTTAAGCTATATTAAGCAAAGCTAACTGTCTCCTGGATCTAGCTTTATATTACATGTACAGACATGAGAGATATGATATATCTTCCCAAGTATTCCTTTAAAGTGAAATTCTCACCAAAAAGCAACCTAGGCTTTTTTTTTTGTAAATGTATATGAGTCAAACTTTCGTGTATAAGCATAATTACTATGAAAGAGGCACTGTTAAGATTTACCGTAGTTTTGTTTTTGGCTCAAACTCATTTTCAGTGGAGTGCATGGAGTACTTTTACGCTAGCATCAAAATCGCTATTTTTAAAACACTAAGACAGCTCGACACAACATGAAACCTTGCTTGTAGTATTGGTGTATTGGTGAGAGTTTCATTTTAAGGATTAGCTTCCTTGCAGAATAGCACTGCAGCATCTCCTAAACATCTGAAATAGCTCACCCAGCTCACCTTTAGTAATCCAAGTCTCTGGAAGCTCAGACATTACAAATTGAATTTAAAAATAGTTTTTACCTGTTCGATGTGCAGTCAAGCCTGTGCAGCCACTTCAGACTGGGTGCACGTTAGAGCTAATAGCTTAGCAAATAGAGTGAAGGGTGTGGATTTCAAAAGGGTGTAAATAGTGTTACTTCACGTAATCAGTTTTGGATCCTCTAGAGACTTGGCTATATCTGTAAAATGTCAAATATATAGATAAGAATATTGCATAGAAGAACTTTAAATGGCAGTTTTAAAGGTCCAGTATGTAGCATTTAGTGGCGTATAGCAATGTGGTTGATCTGTGACCAACTGAACACTCCTCAACTCACCCCCTTCTTCCAAGTGTGCATGGAGAGCCTAGGGTGGCCGCTAATAAGTGCACCAGTGTTTTTGTTTGTAAAAACATGGCAGTGCAAAATGTTGGACCTGTTTCCACTGTCGCTAAGAAACACACAAAGTTCCTTAGTTTCAGGTGATCATACACTAGTGAAAACATAATCATGAATAGTAAATTCCATTTCTGCCAAAACATCCCCTGAAATCCCCCTAAATACACACTTGACATTTAATCCAAAAATTTGAGCAACGGCCAGCATGTACTGGTACTTCAATGTATTCCTACTTA